>NW_020438928.1:1222969-1238199 GCF_000699045.2 Agrilus planipennis
ATAATATTATATAATTTATGATTTTAGGAATTACCTACTAAATTATTCTATTTATGATTTTAATTGTATTTGTTTAGAATTTTCTGTATTAGGTAGTATTCTTACAATAAGTATTTTATGTTTACGGTTATTTGTGTCACTCAGTTACACTTCTTATGTATTTTTCGCAAATTTGTCCCAAAGCAAAGCATATCATTATAATTTATTAGTTTAATAATTATTATTTAAGAAAAAACCTTACACTCCTCGATTGCTTTGTACCTACTTACAATCCACAATGTAAATTAAAAAGCACTTTTTGCATTCATAGTTTTTTTACAAACATAATTCATAATTCACTATAAATACGGCGATTGTAAATTCGACCGATTAATTGAGTTTTTGTTAATTACAGCGGTAAATTCAGCCAGAAACGTTTGGTAGTCCTAGAAAATAAAATGTAAATTCGGTGGGTTTGTGGTAAATAGACGCAGAAAATAAAAACAACATCTTAAGTACCAAACGCGGATGATTAGAATGTTGTTACATACTGTCTTATAATATTAGTATACATATAATAGATAACAACCCCTTGTGGGAGGGGTAGGTAGTCTCTTAATTAGTTAATTGCTTTTTTTGAATAACTAAATACTTAAAGCAATATGTAGACAGTAATTGTGCTCTCCAATAAATAATAAACATATAGAAACAATTTTTCCAGCCGAAAGACAGTCAATTTTCGGTAAATTTGAACGGAGCGACCGAATTTACATTTTGACTTAATGAATTCTTCTATCTGTCGTAATGACCGGCCGAATTTACCAATGCCCTATAAATAGGGATATCACTTTATTTTATATATTTTTTCAACTTACCTGATCTGAACGTGACAGGTAACCAGCAGTTACGGGATCGCAATTGTAATATCTAGAATAAATACAGAGGCCAGCGAAAGAAGTAGACAAACTAAGGGCCGTCAGAATTGGCCAATTAAGCCACAAGGCTTTTTGAGCTCTATTTAAACTTTTTAGTGTTAAATATCTTTGTATCTGAGTTTGGTTTACACCGTAAAGGCTAAGGAACGTTACACCGCCACCTATAATTAATGAAAACCACGTATGTCGAACCGTAGGATCTGGATTAAAACTGTAAAAGAAAATCTGTCTCAAATCATCATGTCAATACGTAAACGTCGAAGTTTGTCGTACGTTTTTTCGGCATTAATGATAAAAAGCGGGAGTGAAAAGTATAGGTACTTAGGAATGACATGAACCTACAGATTCATTCGGTTTTTGATTGTAACCATGTGTCGCATTATACAGCCAAGGATGGAGATGGAGAATGGACGGGTGGCGATGTTTTGTGATTTGTGTATGTTGCCGTTAAGACAGATAAAAAAAAAAACGGCATTATATCGACCCGAAATCAAGTCGCCTGGCAGGCGAGCATATACACGGCTAGCCCTGGTTCAATTCCCGACTGATGCAATAGTTTTTTCTTACGTTATATGAAATACGTTGATCGAATATTACACGATTTCTTATTTAAAATAATTCTACATCAAAACCAAAAGTAATTAAAAAAATTTTACCAATGCTTTAATCTACTATCACTTCTTTAAAACCATTTGACATATTCTTTATGATTATTAGGTAATTCAGTAAATAAACGATAAAATATCTTTTAAATTTCATTACTGCTTATCATTACAAATTTTACGATTTAAAGGTTAAAAAAATTAAAGGAAAAAATTTACACATGTGTACTTACCTTTATTGCATCGTCTGCAGTTAAAACTTTTATCTTGTATAGATACGGAAAATACAATATGATTGCAGAAACAAGCCGTAATTAAAAATATTAATCAGTTAACAGTTAACTTAATATTCAGGATGTTCAAAAGTTAAAAAGAAAAAAAATGTTTCGTTTAAATGGTAGCATTGTTAATTGTGACATTATGAGCCCAGTCAAAAGAAAATATAGAAAAATTGTGCCCATAATGCCCAAAAATACAGCAATGCCAAAGGTAGCGGCGATACTCAAATGTTTGAATTACTTTAATATTTCTTCTTCTTTCTTTTTCTTATTTTCTGTACAACCTGAACAGTAAAAATTCGACTATTGAAACAGGGAGCAACAAGTATTGTTTGAAACAATTTTCAGTATGTTGTAAGTATAAGGACTTTGAGAAGTTTTTGAATCTCCTTCAACACTTAAATTAAAATACGTACTTCCACATGTTGATTCTTCCACCTTCTACCGCCCTCCTCCAAATTTCTCCAAGGCTCCCAGTTCTCACCCATTCTCCGATAATAACATTAAAAACAGCAACAAACATTAGAATCGATTGAAACACATCGGTCATTAGCACCGCTTTCATACCTCCAATTGACGAATAAAATGTGCAAACTATGCCTAAAAGATCAAAATTTTAAGCGACCCTTTCTGTTGGTGATGGTACCCGCGGACATAAAGTGCAATTATAAATGTTTTCTTATATCTTCTTGTGTAGCTTAATTACACTTCTTTTCCTTCACGAAAATTTTCGAAGTCGCGACTTTCTCATTCCATCTTTCCGAAAGACATGCATTTTGAAGGCGCTGTACTTTTGCATCTCGCGAGGAAAAAATTGTTCGACAAAAATTTTAAGACATTGTTTTAAATTACTAATAGTGGTCAATGTTAATATGCAACATCAACATGAAATCACTTTTCGATTTTGACCTACTACAAATTTTCTCAAACAACAAGCAACAAAAATATTTTCCTCATTGATTTGAAGAAATTTGTAGTCGGTCAAAATCGAAAAGTTATTTCAAGTTGATGATGATAAGACAAAATTTCGATCACCAAGGGTATCTACCACCTTCATTATACCAAAATAACGACTCAAAAAGATTTACTGATGATAAGCTGCTTTTAGATGAATGCTTAAAAGAACATCAAAAATATTGTCCGTCAATTTTCCAACAAAGTCCAGTAAATCTAGGAAAATTTTATAGGTGTAACTCAAAAATTTGTTGTTCTGTTCTGTTCCTCATTCGACAGGGCATTTAATGGAGACCTTAACCCCGAGCCTATATATTATCAAAATTGCTTCATAAGCCGCTATCTTGGATTCTTCCAGGTGTGAGGTGTTTCATAAGTTTGTCCGATATGTCTCTAACTACAGCCCTTCATGCCTGAGAAGGTGTCCTACCAGCATATCTCGCCAATTTATTATCGACTTTATTGCACCCTGTGTTCTCCTTTTCTTTCTAACAACTCTTCATTTTTAACCTTCTCTATCCTCGGTATCCTCATTTGCTTGTAACACCACATTCCGAATACTTCTAACTCTGTTTCCACCGTGCACTTTCCCCACCCGTACAGAACCCTGCATCAACCACTTCTAATTTTTTCGTCTCCTATCTTTATATTCTCCCTTTCCCTACTTTTCTTCTGTTGCATACCAGTCCTTTTGTTGTACCGTTTTGTCCGACAAAATATATTTTCCTATTTTTAAATCCGACGTGTGGAAATCATCGTTCTTATGAAGATTTGATCAACACTCATTGATAAAATTTTTTTTAATTGTCTGTTTTTATTCTATCTACTACTCAACGAAAGTATACAAATGTATAAGTCATATGATGCAATAAAAATGAACAGAATCACCCGCCTTGTCTTAAACTTTTAATACAGAATGTAAAGCACCCGTAACCATACGAGGGTGGATTGATAAGTTTCCGGCCTGACCAAGAAAAACAAGGTTTTTAAAAATTTTTTTTTTTTATTTCTCAACATAATCTCCTCCAAGGCTGATACATTTCTCATAGCGGTGTTCCAGTCTATTAATGCCATCTCTATAGACTGATTCGTCAAGCTCCTCAAAATAACCATTTACAGCTTCGATTACTTCTTCATTGTCCGCAAATCTCTTACCGCCAAGCCATTTTTTGAGATTAGGGAACAGAAAATAGTCACTCGGGGCTAGGTCTGGAGAGTAAGGAGGGTGCGGCATCAATTCAAACTTTAGATCGTTGATTTTAGCCGTCGCAACGATTGACGTGTGCGCTGGTGCGTTATCGTGATGAAACAAGATTTTTTTCTTCGCCAGATGAGGTCGTTTAATTTTCACCTCGTGGCTCAAACGTTGCAATAAGTCTGCGTAGTATTGACCAGTGATAGTATTACCCTTTGCAAGGTAATCAATGTATATAATACCTCTTGCATCCCAAAAAACAGTAGCCATAACCTTGTTCGCCGAAAAAATTGTTTTTGCCTTCTTTGGAGTTGGTTCCCCTGGTCCAATCCACTGTTTAGACTGTTCTTTGGTTTCAGGAGTGTAGTGGTGGACCCACGTTTCGTCAACGGTTACGAATCGACGCAAAAATTCGCTTGGATTACGCTTATACAATGACAAATTTGCGGTAGAAATGTTTTTTCGAATCAATTTTTGGTCGACTGTTAGCAAACGCGGCACCCATCTTGCACAGAGCTTTTCCATATGCAAATGTTGGTGCAAAATATGTTGCACACGTTCATATGACATCTTACAGGTCTCAGCTATCTCACGCACTTTCAATCTGCGGTCTCCCAGCACTATTTGATGAATTTTTTCGATCATATCTGGAGTTGTGACCTCAACGGGGCGTCCTGAGCGAGGCCCATCAGAGGTGCTCACACGACCCTTTTTAAACTCGGAAACCCACTGCTTAACGGTTGAATATGACGGGGAGGATGTCCCCAGTGTTGAGTCCATCTCTTTTTTAATTTCCTTCGGCGTTAACCCCTTCAAATAAAAGTATTTGATGACAGCACGATTTTCCTGCTTTTCCATTTTTACGAAAACCACAGAGGCGTCTTGTTCAGCGTGCTGTCAAACCTACACTAGCAAGGAGATCGGGCTGAAACTATAGCTACAAGCTATCCAAGGATGGTACTATAGAATGTCACCTCAAGGTAGGCCTAGTGGCGTCATCTCTTGGTTAGGCCGGAAACTTATCAATCCACCCTCGTACACCAGTGGCAAATTGAGAACCAAAAGTGGCATTATCTTTTGAAAATTCGTACAAATATCTTCAGCCGTCTATTGATAAATAGTAAAATAATGTAAATTTAAGTTTTTGAGGCATATTACGCTTAAAGAATTCGGTTAGTTTAGGGCAGTTTTCAAGCAAAGCAGCTTATATTTTCAGATAGACGTGACTGAAAAAATATCTTTAACGCGTTCAGCAAATTATACATTTTCAAAGAGAAATACATAATTTCTATGTTCTTCAGTGAAATTTTTGCCTTACTTATACAATATCATTTATTGGTTAATCACATAAATTATTGAAAAATAATCCTTTCGTTTCATTTTTTATGTTTTTTATATAACAGTTATTAATAAAGTTTTAGTCCTCGTGAAACCAACGATTGCCACGTGTCGGACTGAAAAATTAAAAAATATATTTTGTCATTTGTAATTGAATTCTAGATTTTTAAAGCAACCTTCAAAAAATCTTCCAAGTAACAGTAAATTTAAAGTCATTATTTTGACATGTTTAAGATAATAAATTACGTACCCTCAATGATCCAAAATTTTTGTAGATCATTTCATAGCGGGCTTTCAACAAGTTCTTTTGCGACTAAATTCCGTAAAAGTACAGTAGGTATCTATAAATTATTCATATAACGACAAATTCACGTCTTTACGAAAAATAAGAAGAAGGGAAGCAGCATTTACGAAAAGTAAAAGGGAAGTAATAAAATAGACAAAGCGCAATTAAGTTACACAAGATATTGTAGGTAATACAAATATGTATGTATGGCGGACATCCACACCACAATATAGAGATTCTATACATATACAGTAGGTTCACATCCCAGCCACTCTCATACTTCTCACCACTTCATCTACGAGTTCCCCACTAAGCAGGGGCTGGCTTGTACAGAGCGTCATGAGAAGCCATAGTACAAATATATATCATATGTAACAGTTCAGCGCATATAAAGTTAATTTGTGATGGACTACAAATAATGTCGGTATTTTAGACAGATCAAAGGAGTGAACCTACTATATCAGAGCCGGGCAAACTCGGCTCTTTTGACTCCCGAGTGCTCCTCAGATGTAGCCAAGGAGCTCCTCATTGCTCCTGCTCCTGCCAGTGAGATGATTCTTTCCTTTTCTCATCCCTTCCATTTCGTAGGCGTGTCCCCTCTTTCATAGCCAAACCCAATAGTATTGCGACCGTAGTCCGGCATGCTACCCCTGAGCTGCGGGACGATCATTAGAAAATTTTTGTAGGTATTGCTTAAGTTGCGAGAGAGGCTTCGCTCGTCTAAGGGATGAAGTGGCTTGATATGGGAGTGGAAGGGAGAAGAAAAAGAGAAAGCAATATGAATCATTACTGCTTACTCTCTCGTACTCATTGAAGTGTATGGAGTGACCCAAAGTAACCTCAGGTAGCGGCTCCTACGAACTTAAAGTTTGCCCGGCTCTGTAATATATAACAGAGCCGGGCAAACGCGGCTTTTTTGATTCCCGGATGCTCCTCAGGTATAGCCGAGAAACTCCTCATTGCTCCTATGAGTACGAGTGAGATGATTGTTTCCTTTGCTTATCCCTTCTATTTCGTAGGTAAGTTCTTCCGTAACCGAGCCCAATAGTATTGCGACCGTAAACCGGCACGCTACCCCTGAGCTGTAGGACGATCATTAGAATATTTTCGTAAGTAAGTACTATTTAAGTTGCGAGAGGGACTTCGCATTCCTACGGGATGAAGGGGCTTGCTATGGGAATAGAAGAGAGAAGAAAAAGACAAAGCAATATGGGTTACTATTGCTTACTCTCTCGTACTCATTGAAGGGTATGGAGTGAGCCAAGCTAACCTCAGATAGCGGCTCCTAAGAGTCAAAGTTTGCCCAGCTCTGTTGTATAGAACAGAGCCGGCCAAACTTTGACTTCTTAGGAGCAACTACATTATTCGCAACCGAGACAGATGCAAACGAGCGACACCTGTCTCTCTTCCTCCGTAACCAAACCTTCTCCATAACCATAACCTTTTGGTACTACCATAACCTTCTGGTTCTGGTTATGGAGAAAGAAAGACAGGTATCGTTCGACAGTATGCCTGTGGCACTACACCTGTCTCTTTTAGATCAAGAGAAAAAAGAATCTCTCATTTGCTCTTGCAGGAGCACCTAGGAGCGTTAGGAGCGGAGTTTGACCGACCTTGGTTTACAGTCTTTATACTGCGCCCACCCTATGTTATACGTGTTACCTACAGTTTCGGATTCACAAGAGAAATGAATAATTTGGTGTAGATATCGCAAAAATTATTTCGAACTTACCAACTGATAAGATCGCAGCGGTGATACTAATCCCAGTCAATGCTTCCAAAGCAAGAGCTGGAGCATAAAGAACAATACCCATATATATAACCATTTGTAAAGTATAACATATAGATGCTGATAATCTTGCTGTTTTTCCAAATCGTTTTTCTAAGTACTACAAATGAAAAATCTAGTATCCACTCAAGTAATTAAGTCAGAAGGTAAAAATCTGCTCCCAGCTCAATTCAATTTATCCCATTTTCAATCATATTTTTAATTATTTATTATAAAGGAAACAAACACAGTAATGTCTGGATAATCCGAGCATAAAGTTTAGCCAGATCTTGTGAGGATTACTTAAACATTCACACAGTAGAGCTCATAATGTTGATCAGAAATTGAATTCCTTAAAATAGCTCTACTTAAAGCACAAATACAAAATGCACAATTTCTATTTCAATTATCTATGTTTAACTCGTTTCTCTAAATAATAACTTCTGTCTGTATTTAAATTTAGTCTACAAAATGCAAACTACAATGGCTTAATTTCCATTGTAGTCGAATCAAGTTAAATAACCTCTTAATGAATGAATAACGCGATATCTCGCAACATAGCTATTATCAATTTTTATTTTACCTGAACTGTTGCTACTATTTACATATTACCTATCATCGTCATCATCAAACTGGTTGGATACGCATTTTCCGAAAACTAGAACATCCCACATTGTTAACTACTTGTGAATAATAATCTAATCTAGGTCTACCTCTACTCCTTTTAACTCCTATTTCTGTTTTTAATGTTTCCTACCAGCCCTTCATGCCTTAGAAAATGTCCTACCTATCTATCTCGCCTATTTCTTGTTAACTTTCATAGCAGCCTGTGTTCTCCCACCTTTTCATTTCTAACCTTGTCTATCCAGGGTATCCTCATCATTCGCCTGTAACACCACATTTCGAACGTTGCTAACATTTTCTTTTCTGCCGCGCCCACTGTCCATGTTTCGCACCCGTACAGCGCCGTGCTCCAAACATACACCTTTAACAATCTTGTTCGAATTTCTAAATTAACCATTCGCGAGCATAGAAGTGACTTCTTTTTATTAAAGGCGACTCCACCCTGTGCTACCCTCTGTTATATACCTCTATTGCTCCTTCCATCCTGAATTATCTGACTTCCTAATACATACCGAAAATTCGCCAATTTCAAAGCATTTTATTTTATTGTATTTCAAATACGAAATCGTTTTATGTTTTGTGTTTCCTATTTCAAATACCTACATCGTAACCATTTTTTTACATCTATGATAATGATATTGATAGTTCGAAACACTAGACAAATAAATGATGCATGAACGGATTATTTTGGACTGCAGCAAGATGCTAATTATCCAGACATTAGGTGATGCACTGATTCTTTTCTTATGTAGGTAAATTCAAATTGGCTCAAATTTTGGAAATATTTTTTAATTTTATAAACAACACTATTTTTTTATTATCATCATAGGGCCGTCAATCTTAAGACTGGTTGGACACTCACCTCCGCTCTTTCCTATCCTGAGCGAATCTTCGCATTTCCCTAAAACTAGAACATCCCACGTCCTCAACTATTTATAAACAGTAATCTAATCTGTACGAATTGGTTATTTTCCTCAGCTTGTTATGGTAACATTCAGTTCTCAGCGTAATCAATACTATGTATGTAAGTTCTAAGGACTCGATTTGATTATGGTTCACTGACGCATTTCAACAGAATTGAAGAAATTGAAAGACTTGAGAAAGAAAGACATGTACAAAAGCAAAAAATGTACCAACAAAATAAAGAAAATCTTTGACAAAAGTTTACTGATTAACTATTACAAACACATGAAAAACACAGAATGAGTTACTACGAAGTTTTTAATGAGTAACGAATTGCAAGAACGCGTAAACGATTTCTAGAAACAAAAGAGTTATTCGGTTTTTTAATGCACGAGAATTTAAGAAATCTAGGATAAGATATTTTGGAATTTAAGGTTACCACTGGAATACATTAATACTTTGAATTTTTCATCACAAATCTAAAACGAATTAATTTTTCAAACGATATTCCCTTACGTTATTTAAAGTGCGTGATTGCAAACAATTTAATGGACAGCATTCCCAAATGCTGCAGTTTATTTAGACCGATTTGAACTTCCCAGAAATCCTGGCACCATTTGGACTTTGGGGTAGGTATATATATATATATAAAGATTTACTCTTAGAACATCTCACATCCTTAACTACTTATGAACAGTAATCTAATCTAGGTATACTTCTACTCTTGTTTCTGCTTCTAATATGTCTTTGATTGACTAGCCTTTCATGCCTGAGAAAGTGTCCTACCAACCTATCTCACATACTTCTTATTGACTTCTTTGGTCTCCTATTCTTTCTAATATTATAAAATTTTGTTTAATACTTAATTTCTTTATCTAACAATTGGCCAATAAATGTAATAAAAATTTCAATTTTGGATAATACGTATGTATGTATGTATTTGTTATTTAAATTAAACACAAATAAATGTTTTCATTAATCATATTTGTTTGTATAAAATAACTCGAAGTGGTCTGTATTCTGTCGAAACTGCCAGGCGCGGATCACGATTTCGATCTTTTTGGATCTCATCAGCGCGTCGCAGACAGCTCCGACAGAACACAGACCAACTTTTACCTGCTGTCTTAACAGTGCGTTTTAGAAAATACTACAAATGGCGCAGTACACGCCATCTGTAGCACGATGCTACATTTTAGGATTACGTATNCGGTTTTTCTCGCTGCCCTATACCTGGATCCCACAGGATTGAGAATATTCGACCCCGCAAATACATTCGTTGAAATTATCTTGCGGAATTACATATAAATGGTAAAAAATAACAGTAATAAAATAAAAGTTTAACAACTTAAAATAAAGTATTATAGATAAAAAAAAGGGAAAAAAATAATGTTACAAACCCTGTTTGTTTTTTGCCTTCCACCTGTTAATCTGTAGTAAACTCCTATGGATGCCGAGATGAGAAGAACTAACACCAACACGACGTAATCCCATGCACCAAAAACATTTAATTCCACTGTCATTTTTACAATTTTTTTGGTTTTCTATTAATTTATATACTTCCAATAACTTTTTATTTAATAAAATTCTAATTGTTGCATGTGCCTATTAAGTACACAGGTGATTTATTCCCAAGTGAACTACTGTCCCTGCAAATCAACGTGAAACGTAACGTGAAACTTGATAACATAATTAGAATAATTACCTTAAAATTTGCATATTTTTCCTTTATCTGTTGTGACTACTTGAAAAAACAATTTTATTTTTTTTAGGCCCAAATAATAATTCATTTATTACTAATACTGGAATAACATTTTCATATTCTTTCAAAAAAAAATTTCTAGAAATATGAGCCATATGTAAAAATCTGCATACCTACATAAAAACAAACATCATTTTTTAATTAGGTACTACAAATACAGTACCATTTGTAGTCCGTATGTAAATAGACTTATTTCATAATAAAAAAGGGATAAAACTCCAGTTGCAAGCAGATTCAATTATACAAACCTCATAAGCGCTAGTTGCTTGAAGTCTAAAAAATACTGGCAAGTACATGTACGCTGCAAGAGCAGTAAAAATCCCGTAGGATATGTTTATAACTACAAATTGTGCACCGTAAGTGTAATTTTCACTGGCCACTCCTAAAAGGGTTATGGCAGACATAAAAGAAGCCATTAAAGAAATCGCTACTGGGGTGATAGCCATACTTCCATCTGCCAATAGGTATTCCTAAAATCGGTTTTTCATTCATTATCTGTACAATATAAGACACGATTGTCCCCCCATTGTCCCATAATACAAATTAATGATGTGCCTATACATAGCCTTATTATGGTAGATGGGTAATGCTGACATGTCGATCGTGCCCAATTAAAATAAACCGCTACTTTCAATTCCGCCTAGACTTTCAACAGCAGTGCTTGTTTCAAAAGGGGCTAGCCAACGTTAGGCGGATTGTAATGCAAGGAGTAGTTGCATTACAAATTATATGTTCAGGGTATTTTAACAATTTGAATAAATGAAATGTGAATTACTAATCAAAAATACTAATTCACACCACAACCTAGCCAAAGTGTTGATAATAAAATTGAAACAATTTTTTTAAACTGCGATTATATGTATTTCTACAAACAACATAATGAACTGCACCTTCAGAAAATTGCTACATTTTGGGACAAGTTCTATAAAGATATCAACTTGTCGAACCTCACAATTTGTAGCAATATTCTGCAGCTGACCAAAAGCAGCAGGAAGGGTGCAATACATATATATTCTGTCAGAACTGCCCACTATGTGTGAACGAGACCCAATATTTCTTCGCAATATGTATAACCAAACGAACATTTAGTTCGCAGTTTTTAATACCAACAATGCTATTAAAACCATCTGAGCGAAATTGAAAGTACAGTTGGGACGTTCAAAATTGGCATACCCCGCAATAAAAACTGTAGCATTTTACTTCCTTCTTTCAGCTTACTAACTACACTAGAACGATTGCTGACAGAACGCCTACTTGTACTCACGACAGACATTGCAGGGAATATCGTAAGCATAGAAAAGAGATGTCAGGTAGGAATTGCAGCGGACACTAACAAAGAAAAAGGAATAACATTACACCAACTAATGTGTAACAGAAAGAGATGCAGACAAGCCGAATTTGAGCATGTTGCCAGCATCGGACTTTAAATAAAGTTCAACGTTCTCAGGAATTTAAGAAAACAAACACGCATATCTCAAAATACTTAATATGCTAGGGAAATCTTTAAGTGAAATTGGAGTACGCCTTTGAAAAATTACCTGACATCTTTTCAATCTACGATAGTAATGCTCATGAATATAAGAGTGTACTCGAGAAAAGAGAAAACTATTAAATTTTTTAACCATTATCATTGGAAATTGGAAGTAATTTCTAAGAGCAATGGCCAAAAAAACGAAACAAACCTATCGTACTTAAGAATTAGTGGCGGATTTAGCGAACAGCAATGGAGAAATTGCCGAATCCTCCTTCCCAGGAGAAAAGCTCCACGGTCCCATTGAGCAGCTATTTTAATTACGAAATCAGTAGCATTTCTACCTCGTGTTCTCTGCCTTGACCATCAAATAAAATTACTTTCGGTCCATGCAGTAGAAAGTAATCATCATCATCATCATAAGGTCGTCAGTCCTAAGCCTGGTTGGACACGTACCTCCACTCTATCCTGAGCTAAATTTCGCATTTCCCTAAAACTAGAACAACCCACATCCTTAACTATTTGTGAACAGTAATCTAATCTAGGTCTACCTCTACTCCTCTTAACTCTAGTTTCTGCCTCTAATATGTCTCTGACCAGACTTTCATGCCTAAGAAGGTGTCCTACCAACCTATCGCCTATTTCTTATTGACTTCCATAAAGTCCTCTGTTCTCCTATTCATTCTAATACCACTTCATTTCTAACCTTTTCTACCCACGTTATCCTCATCATTCGCCTATAATACCACATTTCGAAGGCTTCTAACCTTTTCTTTTTCGACGCGCCCCCTATCCATGTTTCGCACCCATACAACGCCGTGTTCCAAACACGTGTTCTTTTTCGAATTTATTTATGGTTTATCAATTAAAGTATTCTTTGTGACAATTGGAAGCATCTGCAAATACTTCTCACAATCACATCAAACCGGGATGCAAATTTTGAGGAAAGCCAAAGTTCGTCACGTATTTCAAGCGATTTGGCATTCAGCTTCTTAGAGAAACAAAAAGAGCAATATTTGAATTAAACATTAAATGTGGAATAATCAGATTGGTAAAGAAAATATCGCAAGTGAACGAATACTGCACATCAAAGGTCTGAGTACTACTTGTTGGGGCTGCAGTCCCAAGTAAAAACAAGAAAAAAGGTATATCCATTCGCACAGATAATTTACTGCGAACTATGCCAATTTTGATCATCCCAGTTATATCTTCGAAAAGAAAATTAAAGTTTGACGTTAAAACTGGAATTTTCCTTAACTCAAATTTTCTTTAACTCGAACATAATTGGTTGCATTTAGGATGTTCGATTTAAGAAATTTTGACCGCACATATATTTGCGAAACGTGTTAAGTAGGATTACTAGGGAATACAATAAACTAATCTCGCTCAATGAAACAGGATCCCGCGGGATTTGCAGGATTGAGAAGAAACGAAATTTATGCGTGTCACTCTGCGAGGGGGTACGCACGAATTAATAAAACTGGTTGTCGTCGAACTACGGGTAATTGATACAAAAAGAATAAATTTGTCTGTACAGTAAAGGTACGACAGGTAAATTTCTAGATTTTTTGCCAGTTTCAACTTGTAATTATGACGCATTTGTTTTATTTTTTTTTATTCTTTGATGACGGTTTTTCTCGCTGCCGCTTAGCCTGCAAAGTCAAGATCCGTTTCACAGGATCCTGCCAATACCTGGATCCCACAGGATTGAGAATATTCGACCCCGCAAATACATTCGTTGAAATTATCTTGCGGAATTACATATAAATGGTAAAAAATAACAGTAATAAAATAAAAGTTTAACAACTTAAAATAAAGTATTATAGATAAAAAAAAGGGAAAAAAATAATGTTACAAACCCTGTTTGTTTTTTGCCTTCCACCTGTTAATCTGTAGTAAACTCCTATGGATGCCGAGATGAGAAGAACTAACACCAACACGACGTAATCCCATGCACCAAAAACATTTAATTCCACTGTCATTTTTACAATTTTTTTGGTTTTCTATTAATTTATATACTTCCAATAACTTTTTATTTAATAAAATTCTAATTGTTGCATGTGCCTATTAAGTACACAGGTGATTTATTCCCAAGTGAACTACTGTCCCTGCAAATCAACGTGAAACGTAACGTGAAACTTGATAACATAATCTTCAGTAAATTAAATACTGAATTAAAGCATCAATTTTAATCCTCAGAATTTGATAAGCATGTTGTTAATAAATGACGTAACATTGAAAGATGAGATAAAAGCCGAAATTAAAAAACTAATCTTTTAACAGAAAAATGATTACATAATTAGATGCATTATTTAAAATATATTCTTTTTAATAATCCGGTTGTTTTATGACAAATCGAAAAACATTAACTCAGCACGTGAAAACCGCTTACCAGTATATTTGATTTGCTTGTTTCTGTTGCACACTACGAATAAAACACCAGTTGCTTAACAATTGGCGATTAATTTGCTAATAAAAATTAACTACTAAATATACTATAATAGCATTCAGTTGTCGTTTTATAAACTGCAGCAATTAAAATTTATAAAAACAACGTCTCTGTTGTATCGTAATTACGCTTTAGTAAATGGTTTCAAGATTTAAGAAAGCATAGTTTATAATCACAGTTTTTTATTTGCATATGGTGTCAGAAATAATTTACCGCAAAATACATCCTTTCATAATCTTATTTTAAAATAAATTATGCACGTATTACACGATTATTAAAACATTAGGTAAATGTATGTGACCTTTTTTTAACGAATAACAAGTATATATAAAACGACTTTAATTAAAAAAAAAACAATGAATTTCTTAACACTATGAAAATATTCATGCGATAATGAATGTTACTGGTTATGTCAACATTCCAAAAACATAATATCCCAACATTTTTGTGATTAATAAGTTTCAGAAAAATAAGTTACGCATGTAGATAAATAATGTCCCATCATACTGACACGTACAGGCAACCCAGCATACAGAGTAACAATGGAAATGTAGATAGAAGAAAGGGAAATCAAGATAGAACAGAAGATACAACAAAGGGAAATCGATATGGAAAAGAAAATAAAAGAAAGGGAAATCAAAATGGAACAAAAGATTGAGGAAATTTCTTGCTCGAAAAATAACTTCCCT
>NW_020438928.1:1241353-1254150 GCF_000699045.2 Agrilus planipennis
CAATTATTACAAGACTGCTTATAAAAATTTCGAATAAATGGCAAGTTATATTTTAATATAATAAAATGTATATAAAATAATATATGATTACAAAGGTGAATTAAAGTATGACAGCAAATAAATAATATACGTAATGTTTTAAAATACGTTACCTGTTTCGGTTTAAAAAAGGTTAGAACTCACAAATTTATCGTGTAATAAACTCACTATCAAACTATAAATTAGGTACATGTAAGTAGCAATTTAGTAGTACGCATCTAATAGTGGTATTCAATGTTTTACACTAAGTTTTTAGTCATTATCAGGTATAAATTACTTCAAACTGGGCCGCTGCTTTTGAGATTTGCACTTTTATTATACATTCTTTTATAAATAAAACGAAAATAGATTGGTTGGTGATTTTTTTCGAATAATGGAAATAAGTATTATATAATAAGCGTTGTGCCTCTTGCAACAAATATAACGAGATTAAAGGTCGAGGACATCAAAAATAAAATATTTAAATTTACGTATTAGTGCCTTTTATTTTTTTGAAATTGCCGCTGTGTTTAATACCGGAAATCAACTCCATCAAAATGTGATAGGTTTTGTGTATGTTCAGATTTCGGATTTTGTTAACAGTGATTTCTTTTAAATTTGTTGATGTACAACATGGTCTAATATGAAGAAGATAAGGAGCAAAATTTAAATTTGTTGTTTTCGAAGTGACAATCAATTTCATTTTAGTGGCTTCTCAATTGACAAATATCGAGTTATAAACATAACCTATAAATTGATTTAATGGTGTTATTAACTCCAGTAAACAAGGGCTAGCTAAAGCGTTTAGTGTAACAGACATAAAATTGTATAAGATTTGTAAGAACCGCAAATTCTAAACGATTGTTTTAATTATTATTATAAGTAGCTAGAGACTAGCAGTGTAGTGTATTATATAGTGGTACTGATGTGATTCTCCAACTACTAATCAAAGAGATAACCATAAATGGACAGTAAAATAAATCAAATCGTTTAACTATTTAAAATGAAGTCTAATGGTAATGCATTAAATTTTATTGTTATAAATTTTGTACAATGCTAATCCTTCTCGAATCCGAACATGACCAAAACATAGATCGAATTTATACGAAGATGTCCGAAGGTTGTTCTGGCCGAAATATTAATCCGATAGTATCTGATGTTGAAAATTTACATTTTATTAATAATATAGGAGCCAGCGATAAAGAAATTGACTTAAATAGTAGTTATGATCATGGATATGCATCAAATTCTGGGACCGTTCTGCCCAACCTTTCAAGTTCAAACTGTCAAAACGCCGAAAGTGAGGTTAAATTTTTAAGAGAATGGTTGTTGTTGCACTTGGATTTAATTCAACAGCAAAATGACGAAATTCTAAGCAAGGAAAAGACAATTTCAATGCTTAAACAAGAAAATGAAATGGTATGTTTTATTTGAAGAATAAAACATTGTAATTAATTAACGTCATTTTAGCTTAAAGAACGCCTAAACAGCTTTCAAAAAGGGATCTCCTCCCATTCTCAAAGAACAACAGAGTCTAATTTGGATAAGTTTATTACGAATACTGACTTTAAGATAACGGAAGTTTCCCATATTGTTAGGGAAGAAAAAGAGGAAATTCCCTTACTTTCGCTCTCTACTGAAACAAATTCTATAACTGTAGAAAAGGCTGATTATCCCGAAGATCATAAACCTGAAGAAAATTCTTCATCTAATGTGAACTCATGTACCACTTACTACAATTGTAAGTTCACATCAACTTAATATTTTTTTCTCCTTGCCATTTTCATTTTATCTTTCATAAAAAGAATTGTAACTTACTCAGGAATAGAAGAAATGTAAATATATTTTGACAATGTATAATTCTCCTCAGTCAATTGCATTACTTTTTTTTAGTGCCAGTAAATAACAGTGATAGCACTCAAGTTGATGAAAAAGCACAAAAAGACAACTTCAACAGCTCTGATTGTAGTGCCCTATTAAATAATTTAACAGAAAATAATAAGTGTACAGATAACATACCAGCAGCCACCTCAGTTGATGTTTCACTAAAGAACATACGAATGAGTATCCGAAGGAAAAGATTATGTAGCAACTCTTCCATTTTATCAAATAATGATTCCCTAGAAGAGAAAAACCTAACAAGAAAATTAAGAAAAAAAAGAAAATGTAAATATTTTCATATTCAAATTTAAAGGATTTTCCTTTTTACTTTTTTTTGTTGTTATTAGGTTCTCTCAAAAACGATAAGCTTCTAATGTGTAATGAACAGTATCTAACACAGACTGGAGAAGTAAATATACCCTTAACTGAGCCAGATGTATATAATGAATTTACTCGGCCAACAAATTTAGAAGTAAGTTTCCAAAATGTTTTTTTTTTTTTTAATAATTTATGTTTTATTTACTAACTTCAGGTTCCGAGATGGAGGGTAAAAGTGTACACCAGTTGTTATACAATGGAAGGAACTGAGAATTTAGATGATGAAGTATTCAATAAACGGCACCTCAAACATGAAAATGATGAAAGAAGAAGAAAACGGTAAAAATAGTGAAAACCTTATATGTAAAAACTGTTCAAAACCTTTTTATCCTGTCAGATGGGATGTCCAAAGGATACGTGAACAAAGGATAGTGGAAAAATTGAAACAGAGACAAGAACGAGTGGCTTCTGGTTCAAAAGGAGAGGATCAGTCTGAACCTGTGCAATCACTGTGGCCCTTGCCTGAAGACATTAAGTATTTAGAGGTTTGTGATCAGCTCCCAGTGTCTGCCCTAGGAGCACCCTTACCTCGTTTTACCCCCAGGTAATATTTATCGTTGCTTTTTACTCATAAAAGCTTACTGTTGCAAATCTTGTAATCCAGTCGTTAGAAGATAGTTACATCGACATTGGTTACCTAGCAATTATTACAAGACTGCTAAGGTAAACAATCATTTTGCAAAAATAAAAACTCAGAAAAAAAAAACAGAAAATTCTCATTTCGTTGGTAAAAAATGATATTTTATATGTTGTATGCATTTATTGCTACCTTTTATTAGTATATTTATATGTATATTTTGTTAATAACACGATATAAAATTTTTATTGCTATATTGAGTATAACATTCTTTAAAGTGAACAAATATTTAATGTGAACCACTGCTGGTTTTTTCGGTTCACACCATCTACTGTCTAACTATAAGCAGCATATTTTATTTTCAAAATGAGGACTTTAAAAATATTACTCAAAAAATAAATAAACCTAACAAATCAAAATTAAATTTGAAATTTCAAAGATTACAAAATTGAAGAGGTTTTAACAAGTTATAAAAAATGCTTATAGCTATACAAACTGGTTAAAGTAAAATAAAAACGAATTTTTGAAAAATACCATATGTTTTGTTATTGTCAATACGTGTTATGTATGGATTTCAATTTAACCTGAGGAAAATTAATTTCTGCAGCCATGGTCTTTATAGTTCAGTATCACCTATAATTATAAAGATTTCTTTTTATTTCGAAACTCATTTCATTGCAATTTCATAACATGTTTTTTATTTTTCTTTAAAGTGAATTTAGCCTTCCTTGGCTTAACAATCCACATTTAATTGTAAGAAGAAATTCAAACAGACGATGTACAGGTCGAAGAAAAGGTACAAAGAGATAAGATCAATAAATTGGAAAAGGAAGCAAAAACAATCGCATTTAACAGACTGTATGGACATTTGTACATAAAACTTGATAGATCTCTAGGGATACCATTTACTTCGTTTTTTTCGAAGTACTCGTGTCGTAGTATTGAGATTATTAATAAGCTTAAAATTTTCTTTCTTATTTATTTTTTTTGTTTAAATTTTGAAATGAAAGTGTAAACTAAGTACAAAGCTATTTTTTGATAAAGAAATAATTACAATAAATTGAGTCACTCTCATTTCAAAGCACCTATTTGTACAGTAGCTTTAAGTTTAATAAAACACTTGTCTCTCATCTCATCATTCAAATAATTTAGATGTACAGTTTTGTGAAATTAAGTAAAAAACAAGAGCACTCTTAGTGGTTTATTTCTTTTCCTATCAAAAGACATTGAAATTATTTCATAAACAAGTATAAAAAAAAGCAAATAATTTTTAGTGTCCTTTTAATTTTTGCTGTTTATTTCATTACACAGTATGAGTCCAACAAATACCTTTGGTAATATTAATTTGAAATCATTTTTTTCGATTTTTTATTTACCCAATACAAACTACCTCAAATTAATGAGGGAAAAAACCTTTGGTAATGTTCAATGATATTTTTGATTAATCTTTTGCAGTAACTAATTTACTAAAATGTCAGCGGTTATGTAGTCACTATCGAAACTCTTTTCCTTAGTAAACTGTAAAATAATTGAGGTTATGTATAATTCAAAAATGGTGACGTTAAAAGTCGTTATTCGTAGCTTATGAAGATTTTATCACTTTTGAATAAAATACTTATTTAATAAAACCTCATGGCTTTACCATCTATTTCGGGAACCCCAAGAAGTCATCTTTCAACTCCAAAAAGTTTAATCAACAAACGTTTAGCAGCAGAAACACCAGAATGTTTTACTTCTGTCACTGTAGAAACTCCTGTTGCATCCAAAAGAAAAAACAGCAAAGACAGTTACGATGAATTAAGCAATTTAACAGTAGCCGTGCGTGTTAGGCCTATGAATTCGAAAGAACTGAGTCATGTTGGAGCTTCAATGATTGTTAGAGTTCAAAAAAATGAACTGCTTATTCGATCGGTCCCTGTCGGTGCTATTAGTGTGGGTACTGATCATTTGTTTCAATATGATCACGTCTTTTGGTCGTGTGATAAAACTGGCTTAAATTATGCCTCACAGGAAGACGTATTCAGTTCTCTTGGCAGACCTTTACTTGCCAATGCTTTTCAAGGCTACAATGCATGTTTATTTGCTTATGGCCAAACTGGCAGTGGTAAAAGCTACAGTATGATGGGACCCGAGAATGACGCAGACTCCAGTGAAAATGCTGGAATAATTCCACGATTTTGCAGACAATTATTTTTACAAATTGCTGAACTGTCTTCTTCACACATTGCTAATGTGGAGGTCAGTTATTTTGAAATATATAACGAAAAAATCCACGATTTATTAGCCCCCGAAAATGGCAAACCACGTAAAGCGCGTCCTGCCTTAAAAGTTCGAGAACACCCAGTTTGGGGCCCTTATGTTGTTAACTTGAGTGTTCATGTAGTACAAACTTATGAAGAATTGCGTTCATGGCTTTTGCGTGGTAACAAAAACAGGGCTACTGCGGCCACTGTAATGAACGAGAAGTCTTCGAGATCTCACAGTATTTTTTCAATTGAATTAAGCCTTAGTGAAAAAAATAAAGAGGATAAATCTAGTAGGCGTAGTAAAGTCAGTTTGGTGGATTTAGCTGGAAGTGAAAGATTAGGAAGTAGTTACAATTGTGAAGAGAAAATGAAACAAGGAGTTAGTATAAATAAATCTCTTCTTACACTTGGAAAAGTTATATCAGCTCTTGCAGAACAACGAAAAGGTGTTCAGTTTGTACCTTATAGGGAATCAGTTCTTACCTGGTTACTAAGAGTAAGTAAAATGTTTAAAATCAATAATGTCCAAAGAGTTTACTACACCTCAATGAAATTTGCATTGTTTCCAGGAAAGCCTTGGAGGAAATTCGCATACAACGATGTTGGCTACAATATCACCATCTAATGCCCATTCCGACGAAACCTTGTCTACTCTACGCTATGCTTGTCAAGCTCGATCAATTGTTAATCGAGCCAGAGTGAATGAAGATCCCAACGACCGACTCATTCGTGAATTACGAGCAGAAGTCGAACGTCTTCGAGCCTTAAGGTTGGATTATGAGAGAAGCAGCTCATCCACTTCTAGTATAATACAAATCGACGACGATTCTATTTCTTCAGAATCCGGTCAAGAACTTAAAAAATTAAAACGACAACTGATGTATACAGAAGAAAAGTTATTGAAGGCCCAGCATGAATGGGAACAGAGATTTATGGAGACGAAGGAGCAGCAAATGAAAGAATTACTAGAAGTCGAAAAGGAAAAAGAAGAATTAGAGTCTCATGTTAGGGTTTTGTCTAATGTTAACACAAATGTAGACTTATCTCCCTATCAAACCAATTTTCTTGACGAACTTGAAGACATTTTAACATTAGACAAAGTTGAAGACCAAAGGATTAAAACTTTAAAAGGATTGTGTAACTCAAAACAAGAATATGATTACGAAATTTCATCAAGTCCTTTAGAAAAAACACTTTATATTGTAGATCGAAGAAATAATATGAAAACTTCTTGTCCTGTAAATGAAATAGAAAATGTTACAGATGAAGACCAATTTAACAAAATAATTGAAGGTCTTAATTGGATTAATATTGAATGTGAGAAAAAAATTAGTAAAAGACTTTCAAGAAGTGACGTTTATGGACCTCTGAAACAAATTTACGACGCTCTTAATGCTCTCAAGTTTGTCACTGAGGACGACGAAAGTACGCGTTTAGCTTTTGCTAAATTTAGCAAATCGTTTCAAGTATTTGAAACTGCTCTTCAGAATAAATTGAGCAAGACAAATGGTGGACAGAAAGCCGTTTGCTTCAGACTTTAAGCATTTTAAATTTTATACTTCATTAATTTAATGTTTTAAATCTTTTCAAGTTTGTAAATTTTATAAAAAAAGTACGTGAGCCACAGAAATAACTTATTCGTGTTACCATTTCTTTTTTATATTCGAATGTACATATAAAATGAATTTTAGTTAAATGCATTATACATAAAATAAGCAATTTTGAAAGGCTGTTATTTTACTGTTTAGTTTTAATATTTTCTTTTCAGTATTTAAGTAAACATACTAAAATTGCGCGTGCTACACGTCAAATCAGATGCGCACTATCTTACTGCGCAGCATAGATTAGATACACTATAATCTCTTCTATATGCTACGCAGCAACTTGCTGAGTACAACATGCGTAAACGGGCTTACCATGTCCTTGTGTAGTTTTTACCTTATATTCTGGTAATTAACCTACTGATTAATTAATTTATATACTGATCCTCTGACCGATAACCGATTTACATGCGGACCATTTAATTTGTTGTTGTTTAAATGTTTCTCGTTTTTTATAATTAATTTACTTTCTAATAACAAAAAAATGCGTAGAAGTACAAAACTCAATTTTCGGGGTTTATTTTTATTTGTGAAAGTAGTTTCACTGTATTAAAATTTTGCAAAACATTTGACGGCCAATGATTTTCAGAAACGGAAAACCAACTGTTGTAGTGATTTGATATGATCATAGTTTGAAAGTATCTGATTTATATGTCATTTTAATTAGTACAATAATGTTTAATTAAATGTATAATAAATTTTAGCGCGATATTTATAAATAATAAATCAGGCTACACTCTCAATCCGTGACTTTAGCCACTATCACTTTATCTNACAGTTGGGACGTTCAAAATTGGCATACCCCGCAATAAAAACTGTCGCATTTTACTTCCTTCTTTCAGCTTACTAACTACACTAGAACGATTGCTGATAGAACGCCTACTTGTACTCACGACAGACATTGCAGGGAATATCGTAAGCATAGAAAAGAGATGTCAGGTAGGAATTGCAGCGGACACTAACAAAGAAAAAGGAATAACATTACACTAACTAATGTGTAACAGAAAGAGATGCAGACAAGCCGAATTTGAGCATGTTGCCAGCATCGGACTTTAAATAAAGTTCAACGTTCTCAGGAATTTAAGAAAGCAAACACGCATATCTCAAAATACTTAATATGCTAGGGAAATCTTTAAGTGAAATTGGAGTACGCCTTTGAAAAATTACCTGACATCTTTTCAATCTACGATAGTAATGCTCATGAATATAAGAGTGTACTCGAGAAAAGAGAAAACTATTAAATTTTTTAACCATTATCATTGGAAATTGGAAGTAATTTCTAAGAGCAATGGCCAAAAAAACGAAACAAACCTATCGTACTTAAGAATTAGTGGCGGATTTAGCGAACAGCAATGGAGAAATTGCCGAATCCTCCTTCCCAGGAGAAAAGCTCCACGGTCCCATTGAGCAGCTATTTTAATTACGAAATCAGTAGCATTTCTACCTCGTGTTCTCTGCCTTGACCATCAAATAAAATTACTTTCGGTCCATGCAGTAGAAAGTAATCATCATCATCATCATAAGGTCGTCAGTCCTAAGCCTGGTTGGACACGTACCTCCACTCTATCCTGAGCTAAATTTCGCATTTCCCTAAAACTAGAACAACCCACATCCTTAACTATTTGTGAACAGTAATCTAATCTAGGTCTACCTCTACTCCTCCTAACTCCTGTNATCCCACAGGATTGAGAATATTCGACCCCGCAAATACATTCGTTGAAATTATCTTGCGGAATTACATATAAATGGTAAAAAATAACAGTAATAAAATAAAAGTTTAACAACTTAAAATAAAGTATTATAGATAAAAAAAAGGGAAAAAAATAATGTTACAAACCCTGTTTGTTTTTTGCCTTCCACCTGTTAATCTGTAGTAAACTCCTATGGATGCCGAGATGAGAAGAACTAACACCAACACGACGTAATCCCATGCACCAAAAACATTTAATTCCACTGTCATTTTTACAATTTTTTTGGTTTTCTATTAATTTATATACTTCCAATAACTTTTTATTTAATAAAATTCTAATTGTTGCATGTGCCTATTAAGTACACAGGTGATTTATTCCCAAGTGAACTACTGTCCCTGCAAATCAACGTGAAACGTAACGTGAAACTTGATAACATAATCTTCAGTAAATTAAATACTGAATTAAAGCATCAATTTTAATCCTCAGAATTTGATAAGCATGTTGTTAATAAATGACGTAACATTGAAAGATGAGATAAAAGCCGAAATTAAAAAACTAATCTTTTAACAGAAAAATGATTACATAATTAGATGCATTATTTAAAATATATTCTTTTAATAATCCGGTTGTTTTATGACAAATCGAAAAACATTAACTCAGCACGTGAAAACCGCTTACCAGTATATTTGATTTGCTTGTTTCTGTTGCACACTACGAATAAAACACCAGTTGCTTAACAATTGGCGATTAATTTGCTAATAAAAATTAACTACTAAATATACTATAATAGCATTCAGTTGTCGTTTTATGAACTGCAGCAATTAAAATTTATAAAAACAACGTCTCTGTTGTATCGTAATTACGCTTTAGTAAATGGTTTCAAGATTTAAGAAAGCATAGTTTATAATCACAGTTTTTTATTTGCATATGGTGTCAGAAATAATTTACCGCAAAATACATCCTTTCATAATCTTATTTTAAAATAAATTATGCACGTATTACACGATTATTAAAACATTAGGTAAATGTATGTGACCTTTTTTTAACGAATAACAAGTATATATAAAACGACTTTAATTAAAAAAAAAACAATGAATTTCTTAACACTATGAAAATATTCATGCGATAATGAATGTTACTGGTTATGTCAACATTCCAAAAACATAATATCCCAACATTTTTGTGATTAATAAGTTTCAGAAAAATAAGTTACGCATGTAGATAAATAATGTCCCATCATACTGACACGTACAGGCAACCCAGCATACAGAGTAACAATGGAAATGTAGATAGAAGAAAGGGAAATCAAGATAGAACAGAAGATACAACAAAGGGAAATCGATATGGAAAAGAAAATAAAAGAAAGGGAAATCAAAATGGAACAAAAGATTGAGGAAATTTCTTGCTCGAAAAATAACTTCCCTCTAGTGCGAGAGCTGACGATCCCGATACAAGCCCATCAAAACTTACTCCTTCCACTTTTGATGGAATTATTTCGTGGTCCGTTTACCTGAAGCATTTCGAAGCAGCGGCAGAGGCAAACCCATGGACTGATTCAGAAAAAATTACCACAACAATAACTTCTTTACGAGGAAAGACGCTGAATATATTCCAAGGAATGCCCTAGTCTCGGCATTATGACTTCCACCATCTTGTCAACCGATTAGAAATGAGAAACGGTGATAAACATTTATAGATAACAATTACGTATACCCGACGCAAATGAAAACCAGTAGCCAACGAAGTAACGAGACGCCTGGTAAGATTAACCTACACTTAGTCCGTCAAAAGTTCGTAGACGAAATGGCAGTATAAACGTTTATCGATGAAGTCATGGAAGGTTAACTACAGCAAATCCTTACATTAGCACGCCATAAGAGTCCAAACGAAACAAGCCTCAGAGGGTTATGTACAGGTGCGACAAGTCGAAATCGACGTTGGCACAATCACAAAAGATGGTACTGTGTTGCTCATAAAAGAATGCATAAAAGATGCAACCAAAGACACTGCTACAGACCAAGAGAATGAAATTCAAAATGTTCGGAATATAGAAGAGCTCAAAATTCTTTTTTCGGGATTGCAAGAAGTACAGTGGTCATCCGAAATTCTGGAATTGTGAAAGAATGGGCCACCTAATTCAAGATTGCCACATCAGTAAAGCATAAAAGTTGGAGGACTAAGATCAGTCAACTATACGGGACGCAAAATGGCTCATCCCAATAAGCTCCCGAACACTATCATTCGACCTGATGTGGTATCGGAATGGGGAATTCAATACAATATAGAAATCAAAATTGGAAACGTGATCTTATACAATTGGGTATTGACGGCAAATATAGCAGATGATGCTTTACAAAACCCGATCATTAAGAAAATCATGTGAATTTATAGTAGATAATGTAATCATTGGATTGGCTCTACTTCTTCTTGGAATCGACTTAAGCATTAGCACTTCTACAATGCGCATCAATGGACAGGAGATAGTAATGTCAAATCTCAAGTCGAAGCTTGCCACTTATAAGGTCATTATAGAGAAAAATCGAATAAGTCAGCATAGATGACAATAACAGCGGATTGGTGAGGGTAGTCAAACAGGAAAATTAAAACTCGACAATGAAACCATTATTGGTGGGCCGTACGCTCGTAAGAAATGGAACATCATCTGATACCTATTAGAATAGTCAGTATGTAAAAGACTTCGAACAAAAGATCTGCAGAGTTGGGAGCATTTGAACCAACAGCTGAAATCCATCACAACTTTAACAGAACTGGTGAAACGGTCAAGCTGTTTTCAACACGTCTTTGCCCTCTCAGATCAAGACCAACTTAACATACCACCGCATCAACACTGAAACAGCAAGGCTTATCAAACAACCACCTAGAAAAGTTCCTTGGGTGAAGCAAGTAGCAGTCAAAAATCTTATAAAGAGCATGCATAAACAAGGGGTGATCGGAACATCTCAAAGTTCTAAGGCTTCCTTTATAGTGCTGGTCCGCAAGAAAGATGGTTGCACAAGTAACGTAGAAGTCACCTTTGAGACAACCGGAAGAACACCGGTAAATATTTTATTTAGGAAAAACTCAGGTTGCCAGAGCACATGATGATTGGTCGTCCTAGAGAATCTCCACTACCCACTCGCGAATACGCGGGCGATCTACAATAACGACTAGAAGGGATGGTGACTATACCGTTTAGTTACTCGACACATCAATAAAGTTGCCTATCGAATTCAGGAGGTTCCTCGGACGATCAGTTTTAGGAATGGAACAATGTCCCGTGTACGCAACCCATCTTACTGTCACATGTAGGCAACCCAACAATATCCATTACCCTCTCATCATCATCATAAGGTCAGTCGTAAGACCAGTTGGACAAGCACCACCCCTTTTTCTATCCTGAGCTAGTCTCCCCATTTCCCTAAAACTAGAACATCTCACATCCTTAACTATTTGTGAACAGTAATCTAATCTAGGTCTACCTCTACTCCTCTTAACTGTTTCTGCCTCTAATATGTCTCTGACCAGACTTTCATGCCTGAGAAGGTGTCCTACCAACCTATCTCTGTTCTCATATTCTTCTAATACTCTTTCATTTCTAACCTTCTCTATCCACGGTATCCTCATCATTCGCAGGTAACACCATATTGCTAACGCTTCTAACCTTTTTTTCCGCCGCGCCCACCTTCCATGTTTTGCACCCGTACAGTGCCGTGCTCCAAACATACACCATTAACAACCTTTTTCGAATTTCTAAATTAACCATTCGCGAGTATAGAAGTGACTTCTTTTTATTAAAGACGACTCGACCCTTCACTCTGCTTTATACTACTCCTTCCGTCCTGACTTATCTAACTTCGTAGACACCTAAAATCAGCCACTTCTTCTGATATTTCGTCTCCTATCTTAATATTCGCTCTTTCCCTACTTTTTCGTCCCTTGCATATCAGTATTTTTGTTTTTCTTTTATTTATTTTCATACATTTTTATACTGTTTTGTCAATACCGCTTCCATTTTATTTAAAGCTATCTCAAACTCCTCCTTGCTACATGCTAATACTGCTATATCAACTGCTAATCTAAACATAATAATCTTTTATTACCCTCTAACCCCATTTATTACCCTCTAACTAAAAATTATCTATTTTTTCATATAACTGAAATACTTAAGTAAAAATTATTTAAAATTGTATTTAAAATTTTTATATAAAATTGCAACTTATAATAACTTTATTACATGAAAATATTTAAAATATTTTGAACTGTTATATAAACACAATCGTCATACCTATGCACCAAAAGTGCATCGATTTGTGTCACTTGTATCGTTCCATTTTCCGTGGATTTTCATTGCTGGGCTATCACCAAAACTTAATAATTTCGAACAAATGGCAAGCTCTGATTTAAT
>NW_020438928.1:1254243-1256356 GCF_000699045.2 Agrilus planipennis
CAATTATTACAAGACTGCTTATAAAAATTTCGAATAAATGGCAAGTTATATTTTAATATAATAAAATGTATATAAAATAATATATGATTACAAAGGTGAATTAAAGTATGACAGCAAATAAATAATATACGTAATGTTTTAAAATACGTTACCTGTTTCGGTTTAAAAAAGGTTAGAACTCACAAATTTATCGTGTAATAAACTCACTATCAAACTATAAATTAGGTACATGTAAGTAGCAATTTAGTAGTACGCATCTAATAGTGGTATTCAATGTTTTACACTAAGTTTTTAGTCATTATCAGGTATAAATTACTTCAAACTGGGCCGCTGCTTTTGAGATTTGCACTTTTATTATACATTCTTTTATAAATAAAACGAAAATAGATTAGTTGGTGATTTTTTTCGAATAATGGAAATAAGTATTATATAATAAGCGTTGTGCCTCTTGCAACAAATATAACGAGATTAAAGGTCGAGGACATCAAAAATAAAATATTTAAATTTACGTATTAGTGCCTTTTATTTTTTTGAAATTGCCGCTGTGTTTAATACCGGAAATCAACTCCATCAAAATGTGATAGGTTTTGTGTATGTTCAGATTTCGGATTTTGTTAACAGTGATTTCTTTTAAATTTGTTGATGTACAACATGGTCTAATATGAAGAAGATAAGGAGCAAAATTTAAATTTGTTGTTTTCGAAGTGACAATCAATTTCATTTTAGTGGCTTCTCAATTGACAAATATCGAGTTATAAACATAACCTATAAATTGATTTAATGGTGTTATTAACTCCAGTAAACAAGGGCTAGCTAAAGCGTTTAGTGTAACAGACATAAAATTGTATAAGATTTGTAAGAACCGCAAATTCTAAACGATTGTTTTAATTATTATTATAAGTAGCTAGAGACTAGCAGTGTAGTGTATTATATAGTGGTACTGATGTGATTCTCCAACTACTAATCAAAGAGATAACCATAAATGGACAGTAAAATAAATCAAATCGTTTAACTATTTAAAATGAAGTCTAATGGTAATGCATTAAATTTTATTGTTATAAATTTTGTACAATGCTAATCCTTCTCGAATCCGAACATGACCAAAACATAGATCGAATTTATACGAAGATGTCCGAAGGTTGTTCTGGCCGAAATATTAATCCGATAGTATCTGATGTTGAAAATTTACATTTTATTAATAATATAGGAGCCAGCGATAAAGAAATTGACTTAAATAGTAGTTATGATCATGGATATGCATCAAATTCTGGGACCGTTCTGCCCAACCTTTCAAGTTCAAACTGTCAAAACGCCGAAAGTGAGGTTAAATTTTTAAGAGAATGGTTGTTGTTGCACTTGGATTTAATTCAACAGCAAAATGACGAAATTCTAAGCAAGGAAAAGACAATTTCAATGCTTAAACAAGAAAATGAAATGGTATGTTTTATTTGAAGAATAAAACATTGTAATTAATTAACGTCATTTTAGCTTAAAGAACGCCTAAACAGCTTTCAAAAAGGGATCTCCTCCCATTCTCAAAGAACAACAGAGTCTAATTTGGATAAGTTTATTACGAATACTGACTTTAAGATAACGGAAGTTTCCCATATTGTTAGGGAAGAAAAAGAGGAAATTCCCTTACTTTCGCTCTCTACTGAAACAAATTCTATAACTGTAGAAAAGGCTGATTATCCCGAAGATCATAAACCTGAAGAAAATTCTTCATCTAATGTGAACTCATGTACCACTTACTACAATTGTAAGTTCACATCAACTTAATATTTTTTTCTCCTTGCCATTTTCATTTTATCTTTCATAAAAAGAATTGTAACTTACTCAGGAATAGAAGAAATGTAAATATATTTTGACAATGTATAATTCTCCTCAGTCAATTGCATTACTTTTTTTTAGTGCCAGTAAATAACAGTGATAGCACTCAAGTTGATGAAAAAGCACAAAAAGACAACTTCAACAGCTCTGATTGTAGTGCCCTATTAAATAATTTAACAGAAAATAATAAGTGTACAGATAACATACCAGCAGCCACCTCAGTTGATGTTTCACTAAAGAACATACGAATGAGTATCCGAAGGAAAAGATTATGTAGCAACTC
>NW_020438928.1:1260605-1272139 GCF_000699045.2 Agrilus planipennis
CCTTGTGTAGTTTTTACCTTATATTCTGGTAATTAACCTACTGATTAATTAATTTATATACTGATCCTCTGACCGATAACCGATTTACATGCGGACCATTTAATTTGTTGTTGTTTAAATGTTTCTCGTTTTTTATAATTAATTTACTTTCTAATAACAAAAAAATGCGTAGAAGTACAAAACTCAATTTTCGGGGTTTATTTTTATTTGTGAAAGTAGTTTCACTGTATTAAAATTTTGCAAAACATTTGACGGCCAATGATTTTCAGAAACGGAAAACCAACTGTTGTAGTGATTTGATATGATCATAGTTTGAAAGTATCTGATTTATATGTCATTTTAATTAGTACAATAATGTTTAATTAAATGTATAATAAATTTTAGCGCGATATTTATAAATAATAAATCAGGCTACACTCTCAATCCGTGACTTTAGCCACTATCACTTGATTTATCTGTATTAAATAAAATAACAAACAACCTGTCAATTATAGCGTGTTCTAACCTGAAAAAGTTTAAACTAGTAATTTTCCAACTTATTTATTAATTGTTGTTATTTTCGCAATGAATAGTCAGGTGAAAACACTAACTTATGAAATAGCGGCTTCGCCAAGTGTTGTTGGTCTGACTTTGGATGGAATACCATGTATTATTCCAGAAGTTATACCCCCACAAACCTACATTATGAACCTAGAAAACCTTGAACAAGTTTGTTGGCTTTTCATAAACATTTTAGCACTTAGAACTTAAAATGAATCTCTTACTTTTTTAGTCTGAAGTGCCACTTCAACTCATACAAATCAACAAAGAAGATGCCCAAATGCTTGGTTTATGTAACAGCAACAAAAACAACTTTCTAAAGAGCCCTTTAAAACAGCAGAAAAATTTAATGTCTTCTAAATTTAATTCAAATACAAACAGTAGCGTTAGTTTAAAGTTACTAAATAATTCTGTAATATTTACTAGCGAAGCTTTAAATAATTGTTCATTTCCTAAAAAGGAAATTGTGGAGAAACCTTTGGGTTCTTGTGAAAACCCCATCGAGATTATTCAGAATGGTGGAAAGTTGCAGTCTACTCAAAATTTAAGTGAAGAACATCTGCAGCAAATTGCAGAAGCCCTGCAACAGTTTAATCCTACAAAAAAGCAAGAAGAGGAAGAAGAAGAAGAAGATCCTTCACAAGATTATGTTTATGAGTATGAAATAGTTTATCCTGATGAACTGGATATAAAAGTAAGTACTAGTTATAAGGTATTTGTATTGTTATTTAAAAACATCCATCTTTATTAGCCAATAATTGCAACTCATCCCAAGAGGGCAAAGAGAACTAAGAAGAGGCCTATTGAAAACACATTTTCTGAACTTGAGGAACCAATAATTTTAAAAAAAGTCAGAACACGATCAGGAAGAATTACAAGGCCTCCACGGTACATAGAGAAGGTAATTGAAGAATAATTTGTATTCTGAATTGTGCTTTATTTAGTACATGTTTTAACACTTCCATAGGATTGTAAGGCAGTCGAAACAGATCATACTGGAGATACTAAAAATGTTGAAAAGGGTCAAGAAATAGAATCGTGCAAAGAAGACAACAACAACAAACATGTACAAAGAAAGAAAATAGATTGTCAAACAAAAAAAAGACAGATTCCAGCCCAGTATCGTTGTCCTAAATGCAAGAAAGCTTATTTGGGACACAGTCGCATGTTAAAACATTTACAACAGAATCCCAGTCATGGGAAACTTCCAGACTCCTGTAAACTTCTACGAGACAATCAAACATGGAATTTCTTGATAAACCTCGCCCTTAAATGTCCCATTGGAAAAAGGGGCATCAAATTTTGCAATGAATTTATAAATCTGTTGAAAAATGCCAAAGAATTTGCCAAGGTTCTTTTTAAGCAACCAATGGCATGTGATAAAGATTTATTTTACATAGATAAGGAGCTAGGGGCAGTCCTAGGAATAGAATGTGGCGAATACTGTTTAAATGAGGCTGAAATCGTTAAAGATGCCTCAATATTTTCTCTTTTAGACAGTTTTATGGAAGACAAAGAGCCAGAAAACGTATACAACAATACAAATTCTAAAGTTCCTACAAAAGAAGAAGTTAATTTGGATTTGGCGCAGAGTAATTTTGATGAGAACAGCAATAGTCTAGACACATTGTTTTCAAAAGGTATTCAAAATAACGTTTTGAGCACATTGAACGAAAATTTAATTACCGTGAAAGATCTAAATGAAATTACTTCTAATTTGCTGACAGATTTGTTGAAAACAGAAAATCAAAGTATAGATCCTTGTAATATCTTAAATGATGTTTCCTTAAAGAAAGATACAATAATGAAGCGAAATGCCAACTCAATTATACGGAAACGTTTAAAAAAGAAAATTACAAAAAATAGTATTTTGTCTGAACAAAAATTAAATGAAAGCACTGCCAGTAAAGAAGCCATTTGTTCAGATTCTAGTCAAGTAGTAGTGGAAAATAAAAACTCCCTTCTACCTTCATTATATTCATCTAATTCTACTGAAAACAACAAATCCAAGTTTGTGGAAGATGGTACGTTTAGTTTTTGCAAATTTAAAGTGAAAGATACGACTGAAAATCTTTTGGACTCGCCATTTAAATCTTTTAAGGTTCAAAATACATCAGATGATTTGCTGTGCTCATCAATTAACCCTACCGATTATAAAGGCCGTAGAACACCTACTTTCGACATTCAAAATAGACGGAAACTCTCAAAAGAAAATACAAAAAACGAGGAAGTTGAGAATTGCAAACAAAGTACAGTCAGTTTTGTTGAGAGCATTAATTTGAGTGATAATCATCAGTTTGTTACAAAAAATACAGACACAGTTAATAAATCCATCAACAGCAACCCTGAAAGAGATGAATTGGAAATGTTGAGCCCTTGCAAGTCAATTTCAATAAATTTTCTAGACAATAAGCAAGATCCTGGTGACTTTGTTCTTCTTGGTCCTATTATTAAACAAGAAAATGATTTTCACAGAAACATGCCATTGTCCAGCGATTTGTTGGCTGAAAATTCACTTTTAAACACTTCAGAAGATCTAATGACTTTATCAAATGTGCCTAGTTTTTTGGACAATAATACAAGTTCAGACGAAATAATGAATGTTGATCAATTTGTGAACGAACGATTTAAAAACATTACGGAGCCGGAACTTGACTTGGGGAACCCCGCTATCAATTTGGACCTACAAACTATGGATTTATTTCCTTTCGGTTCTAGTTGACGAAAATAAATAGAAATTAACTGTTAGTCACTAGTTTTACTATCATAATTTAGTTCACTTTGTTGGTTTTTTGTAAGGCAGCTATGAAAGTTATTCTGAAAAGAATAAAAGTTGATCAAAATTTACAGAAGTTCTTTTTAAGAAGGTCTATTGATTTGGCTGATACTTTGGGACATCATTTATCTTGAGTAAAATTAAATATAGCAATTTAACCTAGCACTGTCCCTTACATTAATTAACAAAAACTTACATTTTAAAACAGAATAATTATACACTAACAATCAATTATAACGAAAAAGAAATACAAAAGACAACTTAAAATTTATTTATTTAAATAAATCAGCAANTTAATAATCTTTTCTAACAAAACTCTAAGTAATGTCTTTGAATATGAAGTTTTAATTAAATTCATATTATTATTTAAATCTGATTTCAGGGCATTTTTACTCACTTTTAAATACTAGTTTAATTATTTGTTTTTATATTGCATAGTAAACGTCGAATAGATTTTTACAGGCAATTACAATTTTAAAAGCGCCTTTATAATGTAAACAAGAGAATTCTTAGAGTGGCATTTCGAAGTTAATATCCAATTTGGCAGATTTTGCTAATTTAACGATGTTGGACAGTTTAACTGCAAGACGAGCAGCTTCGTCAAGATTGTCAACTGGTAAAATCTTCAAACCTGAATTGGCGATGAGCACTTTAGCATCATCGACATTAGTACCTTGAAGACGACACACGATTGGATGCTTCAATGATAACTCCTTCGTTGCTGCAATAATACCTTCGGCGATAACGTCACACCTCATTATACCACCTATAAAGCAAATCAAAAAATGTAATTCTAGTGAAAAAACTCATTGATTACAGTTAAAATTTTTGTTGCCAGCTTTTAAAAATAGTTTGTAAGAATGATATTAAAATACATAAGAAGGATTTAAATACTGCCCTCGCGTCTGCAAAACCAAATTATACAAACTTCGGCTCATTAAAAACTAAACTTACCAAAAATGTTCACGAGTATGGTAAGAACCTTTGGATCTGACGTGATAATTTTGAAGGCTTCTTTGACAGCATGAGCAGTAGCTCCGCCGCCAACATCAAGAAAATTTGCAGGTGAACCCCCATGTAATGAAATGATGTCCATGGTAGCCATTGCAAGCCCGGCTCCGTTTACCATGCAACCGATACTTCCATCAAGAGCGATGTAGTTCAAGTCAAATTTGGAGGCTTGTACTTCTTTCTCGTCTTCTTGGGACCAGTCTCGAAGAGCGAATAAATCTTTTTGACGAAACGCCGCATTATCATCAAATCGAAACTTTGCGTCAAGAGAAAAGTCTAAAAACAACGTAAGATTAAAAAATATAATTAATACTTGATGGATAACAATTTCAATTACAAACATCTCCTGCATCTTCTGCATATGGATTGATTTCAATTAAAAGTGCATCTTTTTTTACAAACAAGTCGTACATATTTGTTAATAATTTTACTACGTTTTCCTTCTGTTTTTCAAGACCAATTTTGACAGCCACCTTTTCTGCTTGAGCCCTGGTAAGGCCTGCAATGCAATCGATGGGTTCGTAAATGATTGCATCTGGATTTTCTTTGGCTACATCTTCTATACTTACACCTCCTTGGGATGAAGCAATTATTACTGGACCCTAAAATCATCCATAAAAGTAAACTTACTATATTTACAGGGCAAGATTGTGACAATTGCCTTACTGAACATATTTAAATTAGGACTCAATGAAAAATTAAAGGAGCAGGGATCAGACTGGGCAGAAAATGGGGTAGTTCTATAAATAAAGAATAAAAACAGTTACAACTTGTGAAAAATTATTGAATGCTGTTTACTCACATTAAAAGATCTTTCCATCATTACAGCAATGTAAAATTCACGTCTAGGAAATTTTCTTTCTGCTACCATAACTTTATTGCAGATACGCCCTTTTTCCCCTGTCTGCTTTGTAACTAAATACTGACCCAACATTTTACCAGCCACTTCCTCTGCTTCTTCTGGCCTGTAACAAAAAGAAAATGTCTTATTTATTGCCTCATTGTGAGTATGATAAATAAACTCAATCAAACATACTTACGAAAACACAGTCCTAACTCCACCTTTAAATCCATTCTTAAAATGACCTACGCCCCGTCCACCTGCTAAAACTTGTGCTTTAATAACTAAATCTTTAGTTTTCAGATCTTGGGCAATTTTACGAGCTTCTTCTTTTGTAGAAGCTACCCCAAAATTTGGAACCGAAATTCCATTATCTTTTAGGAGAGTGTAACTTATATATTCGTGCACGTTTAAGTTTCGTGTTTGCTGTTGTTGCGGCTGCCATCGTCCTGACGAATTACCTCCTAAAATCTAAAAATTACTTAATACCTAGAAAAAGGTATATAATAAAACGAAATTTTTGAGGTTATACAAATGGTTATATAATTTTTAATTAGTAATATTTATCATTTAAAAGATGGCAGTTGGCTATCGTAAAAGTATTTACTAGACCAAAAATTGATTGCAATAATAAAATTAAAAAATAATAAAATAATCTAAAGAAAACATAATTTAATAATAACATATTTAGTGAGTATTTACCTTCGCACCGTTTTTCAATATTAAATTCTCTGCTAATGTAACTGTTCGCAACATCGTGGCCATTGTTGAATACGTCAGTAGGTCACTGTAGGTCGATACGCACTACAGTTTACACAGTCTACTGTAGGTCAGTTATAGGTTGTTGTTGTATACTATGTTTAACTATAACGATTCTCTATTTTTTTTAAAGTTCTGGCGCCAAGAAGAATATTTGAGTAGCTTGTTATTAAATTTTCATTATCATGTCACGCAAACTTTTTCAAACAGTAGGTACATTACATTACAAGTATGAACACATCAGTGCATCTTTTTTTACAAACAAGTCGTACATATTTGTTAATAATTTTACTACGTTTTCCTTCTGTTTTTCAAGACCAATTTTGACAGCCACCTTTTCTGCNAGTTTCTCCTAAAATATATTTAAATCAGAAATAAAAAGTAACGTTTGAAATGAAATTTAAATAGTCACCAGTATGCATGGGAAGGTGCCTCTTCAATTTATTCTATTACGCACATCATAATTTCTCAGATAAGGTAATATAATGTTAAAAAACACTCATGAAAGGCTATCAATATTATATTATTTAGTTTGAATTAGTTTATCTCAAAGAAAACACCGGTTATTAGTTAAACCAAACTTTATTCTTCATTTCTTCTCTGCTCTCTCTTGTATCTTGTATGTCCATAGTTAGCGTAGACGAGTCCGCAGTGTATGTCATTTTCTTCAACATTTTTTTACCATTTTTTTGAACTACTAAACCTTAAAACCATGTAAATCTATTATGTGCCGAAAACATCAGAATTAATACTATTATTTTCTCATTTCTTTCATTATCATTTTAGTTCAAATAGTTAATTCGTTTTAAATTAAAAATCGAAAAAATTGTTTTAAACAAAATGAGTGGATGTGGAAACAATGATTTTATTGTGAGGAAAGCAAAAAAAGAAGACGCTTCTAAAATTCTGGAACTTATTAAGGTAAAAATGTATTTATTTATTTATTTACTTAATACTGGTACGTTCCTCTTTAGAGTGTTACCACAGTGTTATATTCACTCACTCTAAAGGTCCCCTTTTTCTAAAAGTTAACTAAGTTTTTAATCTAGGCTTAATTCTAGTTTTCTTATCTTATTTTCTTTTGTACACTTTTATACTTTTATTATTGCACCTCGTGTTCATATTTTACTTTTCTTCTCTTGCTTGTAATAAGAGCTTTAGTTTTCATTTAAATTTTTTTGTTTTCTTCTTTGATATGTTCTGGTATATTATTGTATAACTTAGTACCTTTTGTTTTTGTTGTGTTCCTGTCCATTTTCTCAGTCCTCATCCGATTGTAATATAGATGGTTTGCTTGTCTCATATTGTGTTGATGGTTTAAATTTGAATATTCTTTCAAAATATGCATTTCAAGTATATGCAAAATAACATCAATTCTTTACACATATGTACCCATATGTGCAATTGCCAGAACTAAAGTATTAAACTTATTTGTTATGGCAGTTACACAATTAACAAAGTTTTAATCTTATCTTATTTGTATGATAAAAATGGGAATAAGTATATTGTATGTATTGCAATTGTAAAATTAACAAGTTTATCACTCTTAATTTTTCTATCAGATCACAGATAAATAGGCAAGTGTCAGTATAAAATAGTGAATATTCTTAGTCCTAGAAAGGCATAGCAAGTCTCAGCAATCAACATCTTTCTTCTCAGAGATATCACTTTGTGGAGATAGGAGTCTCCTCGTCGGTTTTCCACTTGATTTATGAAATATTATTAACTTGGTTTTAATATTTGTATTTCAATATGTTTAAACAGCAATTTTGATTAATGCTACAAACTTTGGCATCCATGTAAAGATGCACACTTCGAGTTTGGTTATGTCTTCTATTGTATTCCCATGTTTTTGTATATTTCATTGATGCTTGTTGAATGTAATTGTAAGGCTGCTGGTCTAGTGCATGATGATATTTTTTTGTATCATTTTAATATGGTTTGTCGAGTCTAATTTTTAATTAATATGGAGTCCCAGGAATATTGTTTTATTTTGTTTCCTTTATACCGTAGATTGTTGTTGTGCCTATTATTGATTTTCTGGTGTGTTTGTTGAATATTATATAGGTAATTTTATCAATGTTTAGGTGCAATTCATTGCCTTACAGATGCTTGGTGATGGTGTCCATGTCGGTTTTTATGTTTTTAATCAATGTTATTCGGTCTTCGCTAAATATTACCGTTGCATCATCTACAAGCATGACCATCTGCCCTTTTAGTGGGGTTCACCCTAGATCATTAGTGAAGGTTATGAATAAACCGGGTGATAGGGTCGATCTCTGAGGGGCACCTGCCTTAGTTACCTTTTTTGCACTGTTATGTCCATTTATTGTCACATAGATACTGTTTTCTTGTTTGCAAGTAGGACTGGAAGCATTTTTGAGAATGGCTTCGTAATTCTTTCGTTTTCAAGCATTTGCAATAATTTCCCATGTTGGACGACAGTATCAAACGCTTTTCTTAAGTCTAAGAATAGTGTCGCTGTTTTCCTTCCAAGGAAGGAAGTTTAATCTTGATTGTTAAAGTCGTCACTTGTTGAAACCTGATTCACAATGAAATTAAACATTACAATTGGTAAAAGTTTAATTCACTTTCAAGTAGAGAACAATTCTATGTTTAAATAGTTTTTAATTTAGAGTAGAACTATTTCTACGATGTATGTTTCAAAATATAATTAATTAATAGCAATGTTCTTAAAGGAACTTGCGGTGTTTGAGAAATGTCCCGATTCAGTAAAAATTTCGGCAAAGCAGCTTGAAGAAGACGGATTTGGAGAAGCACCAGCCTATGGTTGTTTTGTTGCGGAAAATTTATCGGGAAATATTATTGGCTTTGCCCTATATTTCCCACGGTATTCTACATGGTATGGTAAGACACTTTTTTTGGAAGATCTATATATTAAAGCAGACTATAGAAAAAACGGCATTGGAAAACAACTTGTTAAAGAAATCGCAAAAGTAGCCAAAGAAAAATCTTTGAGACGAATAGATTTTAACGTATTAAAATGGAATCCGGCAAAACAATTTTACAAGAAATTAGGGGCAGTTAACGCTTCAGAAAATGAAGATTTTGAAATTTATCACTTCTACGAAGATGCCATAAAATCATTAGTGCAAATTTAAAACAAAAAGTTTTTTATAACTACACAAAAACATTATTTTGCCGTTGTATTAAATATTCTAAAAATACAATTCATAAATAAACAATAAATAAATTACTTTGATGCAGAATAAACTCCTTATTTTACTTGCGTCTCTGATACAGTTCTGAAAATGTTTTCCAAAGAATTAACATCAATATCCGTAACGATGTGATGTTGCTGAGAAAGATGCCTCAGAAATTTATTCTTTACTTTAAATACCTGCTGGCACACTTGACATCTGGAAAAAATAATACATTTTATTGTGTACAATTTTTTGTATACTAATACCACATCCCTAATCCTAAGAATTGATAAAAATAAAAAATTATATTTAACATTATTTGATAATGCATGTAATCTTAAACAATATTTATGTAATTAGTGTATTTATATTTCATGTATTACATATGCGTTAAAAGTAACTGTAAGACATTATCAACTTAAAAAATAGTTACCGAAGGCTGCCACTTGTAGCAGTCTGGTAATTATTTCGCTGAGAAGAATGTAGCTTTTGGTGAGCCAAAAGGTTATACTTTTCAGCAAAACTCCTTTCACAAATCGAACAAACATGACTTTTTTCGTTGGTGTGGATTTTTAAATGCCTTCTTAAATGTGAAGTTGACAAAAAGCATCTTTTACAGTAAGTGCATTTATACTTTTTCTCTCCTGTATGAGATAGTTTATGAATATGAAATGATGTATGATGTTTGAACCCTTTACCACAAATATCACAAATATGTGGAGTTTCTCCTAAAATATATTTAAATCAGAAATAAAAAGTAACGTTTGAAATGAAATTTAAATAGTCACCAGTATGCATGGGAAGGTGCCTCTTCAGAGCAGCCTTTTGTGTGAAGGATTTATTACAATATGGGCAAATAAAAGGACAGATACCTTTATGCATATCAAGATGAATTTTTAATGCATGACTATGTCTATATGACTGACCACAAATTTCACAAATGAAAGATTTACTTAGGGTTCTTGATCCTTCAGAATACCCCTGCAATGTTTCATCAACTTGTTTACTCTGAATTTCATCAGCTGCATTTGATTCAAAAAACTGATTCGAACACTGTCCTGTTTTCTTAAGTATTGATAAATCCTCTATATTACCTTTGTCAATATTTCTTTTGTTATTTACATTGCAACATTCATTTAGATTATTTCTTAAAAAATCAGTATCAAAATTAGATATACTAATTGCATTACTATCGTATCCAGATGATTTTAAATCAGTGTTTGAACTTGCTTTTTTCACTTTGATATTTATGAAAGAAATATCAGTCTGACAAAACACATTCACGGTAGAAAAGTCCATTTTAAAATAATTTCGAATTTTCCCACGAATCATCTCAAAACACTTACTAGTGTAGTCAAAATCATTTAATGTTTTGATGCAGTCATCACAAACACAGTTATTTTGGCTAGTATCAATTTTACGTTTAATAATCTTTTCTAACAAAACTCTAAGTAATGTCTTTGAATATGAAGTTTTAATTAAATTCATATTATTATTTAAATCTGATTTCAGGGCATTTTTACACAAATAACACTNTTTTTCTTTAAAGGTTGTTTTTTTAGTTAGTTAAATAATGTATTTTATTTATTTTTAGTACAAATGCAGTCTTTTTACGTTTCTAGTATCAAACTATAAAGCTATTAAGATTTAGAATTAAAATAAGAATAAAGGCAGTAGGAAGGAATAGCGTAGAGAAACATCCCACGCACGATATCTCACTCATATTTTTAGGATAAAAAGACTTCTTGAAACTAAAATTCTGGATACCTCAGAGTATTCCAATGAGTATTTTGTTTATTTAAAAATGATGGAAACTGACGTATAATAGGATGTGACATTTCTTCCACCGATTACAATAAAACGTTAAGTTCATACAAGTTCCTATCTGTCAACAAGTTCATAGATAGGTATGTTATAACCATAGATTTAGAGAATGAACTACGCTTTCTCTATGAAGTTAAAAGGTAAATACAAAAAAAATAAATGTATAAGACAGACAAAGCGATTGTTGCGGCCCTTAGAATAAGTGCAGCCAATATTTTCTTTTTTTAGAATTTTGATAGATCTACATTACGGTCTTGCAGGAACGGATGAATGAGGTAAAAAAGAGGAAAAGAGACAGGTATTGACCGTACAATCGTTTCCTCTTTTTCTAGAGAGTGGTCAATTTCATATAGTTATAAGCATAGACATAAATTAATGGACGTGCCTCTTTCATCTTCCTCACTTTTCGATCCAAGAAATTATTACAACGACATACGGCTAAGGCACGTCCATTAATATATGTCTATGGTTATAACGTTATCTATGGTTTATGATTATAACCATAGATAAAAGATATACAAATATATATAACCGTAGATATCAACCAATTAATAAGAGCTTTCAGTTTTCAATTTTCTATTAGACCTTTTATTAAATGTGTCTAAACACACGTAAAACA
>NW_020438928.1:1277842-1278997 GCF_000699045.2 Agrilus planipennis
TTTTCTTTTTAATTAATATATTATTGTTTTATTATTAAAAGCAAATATTTACTTTTTTAATATAAAAAATACCGTACAAAGTTATTTATTAAAATTAATAAAATGTCCTTTAAGGAAAATAAATGTATTAATTTACTCCCAGTGATAATCAGATAAAAGGATAATACTGCTAATAATCGTAAACGTTTTTTGTATTTATATAGTCGTAAGCCTCTTGTAAATAAATAATACTAATCGTTGTATGAGTTAATGATAATTTTTTTATTAATTATTGTCGTGGTCGTACTTTACTACCTCCTCTTATTATCATTATTATTAATCTTTTGTTTATTATTATTGGTGGTTAGTGTTGGGTGCCTAATGGATTTGCTAATCATTGTTTGAGTAGGGGAAATGCTCGTAGTAAAAGTTAATAAAACAAATAGAACGTTTTCGTATTTAGTTGGAGAAAATGGGTTTATTACTTTCCAAAATTTGGAGTCTTTTTGGGAATGATGGTGAGTTTCGTTTTGTTTTCATTAAACTTACTGTCAGTTATCGCATAACCTGTTGTTCCTAGAGCACAAAATTGTAATTGTTGGTCTCGATAATGCTGGAAAGACTACAATATTGTATCAGTTCCTAATGAACGAAGTCGTCCACACCAGCCCAACCATAGGTTCCAATGTAGAAGAAGTCGTTTGGCGAAACATACATTTTATCATGTGGGATTTGGGAGGACAGCAGTCCCTAAGGGCAGCTTGGAGCACTTATTACACCAATACAGAAGTAAGTTATGGTTGGGTCTTTTTATCAGTTGATAATAATTATTATTTTCAGTTTGTGATAGTTGTAATAGACTCAACAGACAAAGAACGTCTTACCATAATTAGAGAAGAACTTTATAAGATGTTAAATCATGAAGAACTACAAAAGGCAGGAGTTCTAATTTATGCGAACAAGCAGGATATCAAAGGGTCAATGTCTGCTTCAGAAATATCTAGGGAATTAGATTTAACCTCGATAAAAAAACAGCAGTGGCATATACAATCATGTTGTGCTTTAACAGGAGAAGGGTAAGTGTATTTTTAACTTTTCTCTTAGTATATACTAGGTAAAAATTATTCATAATTTTAAAATTATAATACTAAAATACATCCCTAATCCTAAGAATTG
>NW_020438928.1:1279571-1292228 GCF_000699045.2 Agrilus planipennis
ATTAAGATTTAGAATTAAAATAAGAATAAAGGCAGTAGGAAGGAATAGCGTAGAGAAACATCCCACGCACGATATCTCACTCATATTTTTAGGATAAAAAGACTTCTTGAAACTAAAATTCTGGATACCTCAGAGTATTCCAATTGGCCTTTGAAAAAAAAAACTAAAAAATGTTCTTTTAAAAACGATACGGTTTCGTTTAAATTCATAATACAAAAAGAAATAATACATTGAGTATTTACCACTCAAAAATACACATTATACATAATATTTTATAGTATTCAAAAAAATACTATATACAAATAGTTTTCACAGCAAGAAGATATTGTAATATCGCTATGAAGTCGTGGTAGAAAAAAAAAGAGAAAAAAAAATACTCTGTATTTCTTGTTATTGTGGTATCATAAGAATGACATCATGAAAATGTTTTTTTAATGTCCAATATGATTTATTTTCTTGCAACATATTTTTTGTTGGGTTTAAAAAAATATAAAATTATATATATTTTTTTAACTTCAAAATTAAATCGTAGGGATATAAACAATTTAGTAATTAGAGAGAAAATCTAAATTTCATTGAACACTGCGCTACTTTATTTGCAGTTTTATCATTAACTACCATTTAACAAATTACAGATTTTATAATATGCATTGTTCATAATTAACAAATATTCTTTTATGCCAAAAGTCCTGAGAAGGAAATTACATTATTTGTTTTGAAAGCTAATGAATTTTGTCGAGTTTGCTTTTAGTTTTAAGTAATTATTCACAAAATACGAGTCACATATTCGTCATGCAGGGACCGTTACTACGCTTACAACCTTACAGCCAATTAATGATTAAGGTTAATTTTATCAAAATGTTAATAATAAATATTTTGTTGGACTCGTAAACAACGCGACATAAACATATATTTGAAGAATCACGTTTATCATCGAATCAAGTGCTGTAATTGTTGATAAAAACATTAGTTTACATTCAAAATGTGTGAAATTTTCAATGCCCACCTCCATTTCAAAACAATATTGGCATGAAAAATGTGCCAACAATAAGAAAATTAATCTTTGGATACAACAACCCACAGCCAAATTATTATTAACAAGTAAAACATAAAAACGGGGAATAATGTGGGGCAAATAAAACTATGGAGAAAAACTGGAAATCAAAACCAATTATTATANCTTATTAAGAGTAAAGGGAGAGAGTTTATGAGGAATAAAAGACTATTGTTTTTTGAAATATTGGTATAATAAAATGCACAAATTTTGCCATACACTCAAGTGCTCGTTACAAATTGAAGTTAAGTATACTGTAACGTTTTTGAATTAGGATTAGTCGTCTTAATCTATACAAAATTGAATAAACTAAAAAACAACTTACTCGGTAAGACTTTAAATATTATCGTTACTATTATATATTTCCTGTACTGTACAAAAAAATACAAATTTCCTAGAAAAAAACCGCGAGAAAACAGTTCTTTCGGATGCGCGCAACTACTTTCATACCAATCTTCCAAAGACGCGAATAAAACATTTTTTTGATAAAAATCGTCTTCATTACCGTCTCTGAATAATCGTCTTAAAATAGTTGTTAAATGCGAGAAAAAAGTGTTTTTTAGGCACTATGGAGAACATACACGCGTGCTCACACAAAACTATTGTACGATTATTTTATTATTTTTGTTGTTTAATGCATTAAGTTTTCGTAAAAATTTTTTATTCGTATTGGTAGCAAAAAATGTTCTTCAATCGAATCGAGTCTTAAACGATTATAATAAGCATGAAACGACTTGCTTGTTGAATGTAATTGTAAGGCTGCTGGTCTAGTGCATGATGATATTTTTTTGTATCATTTTAATATGGTTTGTCGAGTCTAATTTTTAATTAATATGGAGTCCCAGGAATATTGTTTTATTTTGTTTCCTTTATACCGTAGATTGTTGTTGTNAAAAATTTTTTATTCGTATTGGTAGCAAAAAATGTTCTTCAATCGAATCGAGTCTTAAACGATTATAATAAGCATGAAACGACTTCTTGAATAGACAAACTACTTTTTTCTTACAATGTCGGAATGTAGTTCAGATGAAGTATAAAAATAAAGTACCCAAATTCCAATAGTAAAAATGACTACTAACATTTAGCGAATAAATGCATAAACTGAAAAGAAAATTAAACTGCTACCAAGATAGTTTCATGCTTATCAAATAGGTAATGATACGCTCAAAATTTTGCTATTATAAGCTACAGCACCATATTCGCAATCTTATTTTTTATGGTTCATTTTTGATCACAAATAAACCAAAGAGAAAAACAAAATGAGAAACAGTTCAGCTTTTTTACTTTTTTTTTGTTGTAGGGAGAAGGAACGACTCAAGTACGTAAATTAATCAATTAATTAATTAATTGTAAGACCTATTTTTACAAACTTAAGAGTTCATCATTTTTTTACCTTTTTTCTTATAAAATAACTGCATACAAATCTGATCCTCGTGTTAGTAGTTTTTTGTTTTTTCCTGCTCTACATTTTACAGGATAGCACACTTTCTGCGTTTTACCGGTTCTGGGGGTTCCAGAGCTGCTAGAATTGCCTCGTCGAACACGTTTTTCAACCCCTTTTGTGTTAGAGCAGAACATTCCACATATTTGACAGCCTTCAATTCTTTTGCTAGTTTTTCACCTTGTTCTACAGAAATTGGTTTCTGTTTGTTTTTTGCCAATTTCTCTATTGTTGAGTTGTCGTCCCTGAGGTCAACTTGAGTACCCACAAGTAAAAAGGGTGTCTTTTGACAGTGATGTGTTATTTCTGGGACCCACTATTAAAATTTACAAGTCATCATCATTAATACAATAATAGGTCAATAACTTACTTTTTCTTTCACATTTTCAAATGATGATGGACTAACTACAGAAAAACACACAAGGAATACATCTGTCTGTGGATAACTTAGCGGTCTCAGTCTGTCATAATCTTCTTGGCCTAAGAAATAAATTAAATTCCCATTAAGTAAAGTTAAAATGCCAACTAGGCAATCATACTTTAAATAAAGACAAATATAGTACAGTACCTGCAGTATCAAATAACCCTAATGTGTAAGGTTCCCCTCCAATCATAACAGTGACTGCATAGTTATCAAAAACTGTAGGCACATACTCTGATGGAAATTTGTTTGTGGTGTAGCTGTGCGAGCATAAAACAATAATTAACGCTAAACACCCAATTAATTGCAGTTTATTTACCTGATAAGCAAACATGTTTTACCAACTGCCCCGTCACCGACAACTACACACTTAATAGTCTGCATAATTGAGATTACTAATTTCTGAAACAAATATCATTTCTGAATATTTAATCAACAAATTACATAGTATTGTGTGAAAAAAAGTCAATGTTTTTTTCACTAGTGGAAGCTAATTTATGAATGCACCAACACTTTATTTTTATTAAAACCGGTCGATAACTACGTTGACGAGTTTAGTGTTGGGTTATAATGCGTATTCAAAGAATTTTAAAGTCTTTGAATCTGCCATTTTTTACAAATATGTACATAATGACGCTTTTAATGACTGCCCCGGAAACAGACTTACAAGGATTTATGAGACACACGACGATGCACTAGTTTGGAAATTCGTTCGAAACTTTCAGAATTATATTTTAAAAGATTATAAAGTCAATGGCACTTTATTAGGCACAAAAAATACTTACGTTGGGTTGGGTTCACAAGACACACAACCGTAACTTCAGGAATTTATTTCGTCAATACTGCCATCTATCAATTTCTTTTCGCATTAAACTATGAGTTTTCAGTTATAAATTAGAAGTTTTCAGTACTTTTGTTTAATTTCTTATTTACTTTTCTTTCATATTTAAGTAACTAGATCCCTCCCTTTACTTATTTGTTGTGGAAGGAAACTTATTTATTTAAAAAATAAGGTTTAAAACTATTATTTAATTATAACATATACCTTCTTGGTACTGTAAACACCACATTATGAATTATGACCATATATATTATTGTATATTATGATCCCAAAAGGAGTATATGGGATATTTTTAAATTTATATAAAAAATTGATTGTCATGTTCATCATAATATGGTCATATTACTTATGATAGTTTAGAGATATATATTACTTTCGCCCTACTGCACATTTTTCTCTTATCTATTTTTCTTATGGTCATATTACTGTCATGCTTCTACCATTTACCATCATAGTCATTATTGGAATGCAATGGAAGGACACTTACCTCAAAATAATAAAATAAAATTTGTGAAACTACCAAGTGTCTTAATTTAATGTTTCACCAACCTATATAATGATCATTCTATGCCATATCATTAATAATCCTGTGTCAATAATCATTCTATAATACCAATTACTGTAACCGACTGTAACCTCTTATTCGTGGAAAGTTCTGAGTTTAAAAGTTACTTTAATCAATTAAAAAATATGGAAGTGGGTGAATTGCTGAATTATAAGGTATAGTAAAATCAATTATGAACTTTACATTTGTTTAACAACAAACTTTTAGCCTCCGCAAGCTTTAAAGCGCCCAGGTAATGCTGGTGACGATGCAGAAGAAGACGAACATGAAAAACATAAAAAAATGCGAAAAATTGCTCGAGCCAAAGCTAATCAAATGGTAAGACCTCCATCTCCAACACCTTCTGTTCAAACTTTGGATGAGATATCTGAAGAAGAAAGACAAGAGATCTTAAAATTTGTAGAAACTGAACAGACTGAGGTAAACATTTACGTTATTTTTTTTTGATACAATATATTACTAAAATATTTATTTAAAGGGCGAAGTTATTGATGAAACTGCAATTAAAAGAATCATTCTGAATTTTGAAAAGAGAAGCCTTAAGAACCGAGAGATGAGGATAAAATTTCCAGATGCACCGGAAAAATTCATGGAAAGTGAAGTAGAGCTTCATGAAATTCTTCAAGAGATGAGAGTGCTATCAACAGCACCTGATTATTATCCTCTTTTAGTTAAACTTAGAATAGTCCCAAGTATTTTAGAGCTTTTGTCTCATGACAACAGTGATGTTGCTGTATGTTTTATTATGCCATCTTTTTAAACAAAAATTCCCACTTACCTTTTTCAGGTTGCAGCATTAGATTTGCTACAAGAATTAACCGATATAGACATATTAAATGAATCAGAAGAAGGTGCAGAAGCCTTAATTGATGCTCTTTTTGAACATCAAGTAATAGCACTTTTAGTTCAAAATCTTGAACGTCTAGATGAGGCTGTTAAAGAAGAAGCTGATGGTGTGCACAATACATTAGCAATAATCGAAAATCTGACCGAATTGCGGCCTGAAACATGCAATGAAGCCCAAAAACAAGGTCTTCTGCAGTGGCTCTTAAAACGATTAAAACTTAAAGCACCTTTTGATGTTAACAAACTATATGCAAGTGAACTTTTGTCAATACTTTTGCAAGATAATAATGGTAATAGAAATGCTTTAGGTAATTAAATGTTGTCTACATATTACTTCACGTTTACCGGTTTTATTTTTGTTTAGGTGAGTTAGATGGTATAGACACCCTTCTGCAGCAGTTAGCATTTTATAAACGGCATGACCCAAGTACAACTGAAGAGCATGAACTGATGGAAAATCTTTTTAATTGCCTTTGTAGTGCTTTAATGGTGAGTGCAAACAGGGAACGTTTCCTACGGGGCGAGGGCCTTCAACTTATGAACCTCATGCTAAGAGAAAAGAAAACGTCTCGTAATGGGTCTTTAAAAGTTCTTGATTATGCAATGGCTGGTCCGCAAGGGAAAGATAACTGCAACAAGTTCGTTGATATACTAGGGCTCCGCACGATTTTTCCTTTATTCATGAAAACTCCCCGGAAAAACCGAAAAAAAGTACTTTCAGCAGAGGAGCATGAAGAACACGTTACTTCTATAATAGCTTCAATGTTACGCAATTGTAGAGGCTCCCAACGACAAAGACTAATTAGCAAGTTTACGGAAAATGATCACGAAAAAGTTGATCGACTTATGGAACTCCATTTTAAATATTTGGAGAAGGTCGAAGCTCTAGATGAAACACTAGACGATAATGAAGAAAATCCAGACGCAAATTATCTGAAGAGACTTGAAGGGGGGTTATTTACATTACAATTAGTGGACTATATTGTAGTAGAAGTGTGTGCTGCGGGACCCCCGAGCATAAAACAACGCGTTATGCAAATTTTGAATCTGAGAGGCGGCTCGGTGAAGACCATCAGGCACGTTATGAGAGAGTATGCTGGTAACTTAGGGGACGAGGGAGATCAGGAGTGGCGAGACCAAGAGCAACAACACATTTTACACTTGGTTGATAAGTTTTAAGAAAGTTGATCCTCGGTTCTTCTCAGTTGATAACTCGTTATTTTATTTATGAAGCTTTTTCGTTTTTCTGTATTTGATGCTAATTGATGTATGTATTTCTTTAAATTATAATTATGTCAAACCAACAATTGATTGAATATGCATTATGTAATGCAAACATGCTAATATAAAATATCTTTTCCAAATAAACAAGGATATGTTAAATCATGACGATCATCGCCCAGTACTTTCCATTTGTTGTAGACACGAGTTCTGCCAACCGTACCGTCTTCTTACTTTAACTTTGCTATTCCACGTATAATGCGATTGTGTATTAAGTAGTGCTTCATTCTGTGTCGCTCTTCACGTCACTCAACTAATTTAGTGTAAGAAATTTTTACATCAACCTTATGATGCTTTTAAATGATTGTGAATAGCAATTTCGATAATTAATATTTCAGTTTTTTATTTTACGGTCCTTCAGATAACGTCCATTATTTTTTATAATGTTAAATAAAAGTAAAGAAATACTATTTTTAATACTTTTTATTATTGCATATTTTAATAAGTTAGGTAAATACTAAGACTAGAAATTATATTTCACCTAACAATAAGAAAAGATTAATAAAAACTGTGTTCTTTTCTAACAGGTACATGAGGAACTTACGTTAGAATGAAAAGGCAAAGTAACATCAGTATCATAATAGGCAGGAGATATATTACAATACTACACAGTGTAGAATAGCTATTTACACAACTGGCCCCTAATTCATTTAATTAAAAGAACATGTACTTATTGAACAATGTTAAGAAGATTAATAACGTAATAATTTAACATTCATCACAGAAAAATCCTAATATTAATGAATAATTAAGAATTTATTTGCAGATAATATTGTCTTAAATTGTTACTTCTATATTTTTTACAACGTCGGTCCAGTCAATCTTAGAAGGAGTGAGATAAAACGCTGGTGCAACCTGGCATCCACAGGGACACTGACACCCCATAATCCAGCTAAATGATCCTAATTTAGTTCCACACTTTGGACAATGCAGTTTGCCTTGTGTTGTTTGAGTAATACCCTGCATCCATGACAAGGGTTCCAAAAAGTATGTTTTTGTGCAAAAGCTTCCTTTAGATTCCTTACTTGGATGTTTAAGCAAATTTGAAGCTGAGGCAATTATTCTACGGCACTTCTTGCATTGGTACACATTTGGCTCAGGTTGAATCCTGGTCAAACCAGGATCAGGTTTTATCAGGTCAAAGAAGTCCTGTGGGAGAATTTTTACCTTTTTTACTTTCTCTGCTGCCATTCTAAGGCGATAAACCTTGTACTTTTGATGCTCTTTATCCACTTTATATCCCATATCTTTATACAACATTAGTTGAGAAATAAATCCTTGGTTTGGGAAAACAATAGAGCGCTTCATTTTTACTTTTTCAAATGCCTCTCCATATGCCAATTGGTACTTTTTCATTAAATAAGCTATAACCACAGTTGCACTGCGAGAAACTCCATAAAAACAATGTACCAGAACTGCTCCACTCTGTAATCCTTCACATATAAACGCATAGGTATCATCTAAACGACTTAAGAGATCTTCCTTTGGTAAATCCGACAGTTGAATAAACATGTTTGTGATAGATTTTAATTCCAAAATTTTTCGAGGCAATGGACAACTGTCTATTGACAAAATACGATTTATATTCAATCTTTTGAGATTATTTATGTCTGTTGCTGCTGAAAGATTCCCCAAATACAAATTTATTTCGATTTCATCAACACTAACAGGGCCCGCACTAAAAAAAGAATGCAGTACGTCAACTTTGAGGTTATTTGGGGTGTTTGTATTCATTTTGTATTTCTTCAGTTATGTTGCACGAGTTAAGTGACCAAAATCGTATTATTCTTAGTATAAGTTAGTAATAATGAGAATAACAAAACTACAACGCAATATACTGATATTAAATATTAATAGTAATTTGTATAACTTTGTTTGTAAATAAATTAAGATGACATTAACGGCCTACGGGCCTACGCATACTTACTGCACCATAGATAGTAATGTGCAATTATCTATGGGACATATGCATTACACATTTATTACATGAAGGCAATTTTATTTTTTTATCAAAATTTCCCTCGTCTATTTTACATCATCGACGTTTACAAATGGACATGCCTTAGCGATCAGAATATTATCTATAGTCAGAATTGTGGTACAACAAAAACAGAGATGGAACGAAGTTTCGGACGATTCTGTTACGATAGTACGTAGTGTGTCATGAAAGAGATAGCACTAGTCCGAAAATATACGCCATTTCCCTCACTTTGCGAGTCAAGAAATTATTACAAGGGCATGACAAGGACATACGGCTAAGGCACGTCCATTAATATTTGTCTATGTTTTACATATTGTCTATGGAAATGGCCAAAACCATAGATAAGATATATGTAGTAGTTTTATATATCTGTAATCTGTCTCTAATCATAGACAAGGTCTGTAATCTATGACCGACTTTAAACGTCAAATGTAAATAACAATTATTTTAAGATGGTTCCAAAAAGAGCTATAAAAAAGCAAAATATCGTAAAAAATAATAATTACAATAATTTATCATTAAATGACGTTTTGTGTCCTATATGTAGAGGTATTCTAATCGAACCGGTGACCCTTCCCTGTAATCATGGGTTCTGTTCTGCTTGCTTTAATAGTACCATGGCTAATACAAATTTGGTTTGCCCACTTTGTCGAGTACGAGTTGGCTCTTGGTTAAGAGCTTCAAAAAAAGAAAATAAACTTATTAACTCTAATTTGTGGGTAGCAATTCAAAAGCATTTCCCACAACATGTCAAAAATAAGTTGGATGGGGTTGATGAAGTGGTAGAAGGTAAGCGATAGAGTTTTATATTAGGTATAAATTTAATAAGTTAGTTTATTTTAGAAGTTCCTATACGTATAACCTCTGAACCTGGTGAAATTCGTCGTGAATATGAAGCTCAAAAAGTGAAAGAAGAAGAAGAATTAAGAAAAAGACAAGAGGAGGAAACAAGAGCTAGTGAACTTTTGATAAGAAAATTAAAAGAAGAAGAGGAGTTAGAAAAGTCAATTATTGAAGAAAAATTAAAAAATGATGAACAGGTAGCTAAACAATTAGCAGAAGAGCTTTGTTTTGATCCTGGACCTTCCACTTCAAAACATTCAGAGAGGAGTTTCAAAAAAAGAGGTCCTCTGGATACATTTTTGAGGAATATGGCCAATAAACAGCTCTCTGTCTCATTAAAACCAATACCAGATGAAAAATGTGATAATTATAGAAAAAAAGATTTTACTACACAAGTACTTTTACAAGATAGGTCTGCTAGTCTGATAAAAAACAATGACAGTATCACTTTTTATAAGCTAAATAAAGTTGCCAGTGAGAGACAGAGCCTTGATTCAAATGATGCAATAACTTGTGAGTGTATATATTTCAAACCTATTGAACAGAAAAAAATTCCGCCTTCTAAAACAATTAAAATACTTCGAGTTCCTGCAGTTGCTGCTTTATCATCATCCAGTACTTTAAGGTAACGTTATATTAATTGTATTTAATATTTGGTTATAAATAAACGAATATTACATATTTAGTTTTAATTTACTGTACATGTTGGTTCTTCTTTTCTAAAATTTATTAATTTATTTTAGGGCACCATGTGGACATGTAGCATTTAATCACTCTGCGCTGTTATCACCTTTTGTGAGATTATGCAACTCTCCAACATTAGCATTGTCACCTAGTCTCAAAACTGGTTTTATGAGTAGAAAGAGAAGTAACAGTAGTTGTGAGAAGGAAGAATCTCAGGATAACAAAGATAGTGCACCTTCAGGGAAAAAAGCTCGAATACAGCTCAATTTAAGACAGACAAGAAGTATGACAAAAATAAATAGTGGTTCTGTTCCTATAAAATTGTACAAGAAACCAGAAAAGAGAAAGTCTCTATTGAAAAACATTAAAACCTCTCCTAGGAAAACTGGGAATAAATGCAATGAATCATTTGGGGAAGAAGAGAACGAACAGGATAAAAAAAGATTGGACTGTGAATTTGATAGAAGTTTTGGTTCTCCATTTTTAGGCTTCGAAAAGAATTATAAGTTTTCCTTGAAAGGAAGAAACGGAGTGAAAAACTTAAGTACCATATTTGATAATTTCAACAGTAACAATAAGTCACTTAAGGATGACAACTTAAAATCAAAATCACTTTTTGATGATAAAAATAGTTCTTATAGAAATGGAGAACATAAGAGCGAAAATGCAGAAAAAATAGGTGATAGAAATAATGGAATTTCTTTAAATAACATAGAACTTGTAATAGGAGCAAAATGTTTAAGGAGCGAATCAACTAAAAGGAAGCTTCAAGAAGAGGAAGACTTCAAATTGGCAAGAAAGTTACATGAAGAGTTAAATTATGTCAAATATCCGACCAGGAACAGTATTAGTCACATTTCAAAAAAATTTCCCACTCCCAGAAGGCAAATAACGTTATATAAATTTTTAGAAAAGTAGATTTTTAAAGTTACTGGATCGATACTAACATAAGTATTATAATATTATATAAACAAGTGTTCTAATGTATATAATATTTTTGTTATTATTTTCGTAAATTTTAATTTTAGAATTAAACTGAAATCTAAGATTGGTTTTATTTGCAAATACCAAATAACAAAAACTGAAAAATGATAAAACCAATTTTATTATTTAGACACTATTTTATGTACATTTACAATAAATTATCATCTATTGAAATTGGTGAAGCAGTGACTTACTTTGCAACCTGAAATGTAAAAATGGATCATAAGCAAAGTTGTAAATCCACAAACAGGCTACTTAAGGTAAGTATGGTGAGTGAACCCCAGGTTAAAGATATAAAAGTTCAATTTAGCCTGGGTCAAATTCACTACAATTATCTGAAAAAGGTCTTATATTAAAACTTGATTTATTACTTTCGAAGCATGCAAACGCCACAAGGGATTGGGTTGGGTTACGGGGGATAGGATGGAAATAGGCAAGCTAACTTAAGTTTCAATATTGGTGCATGCAGTGTTTTCATCAAGAGCAAATGCTTCTTCTTCTAAAGCATATTCTTCCAACAGACATTGGCACACTTCACTATCCAAACCATCACTCACCTCTTTATCTTTTTCAAATACTTCACCTACAACAGGAGATGATTTAGTAGATTTTTTTCCTAAATTACTTGCCATGTCTATAGCCTCTGAAAAACTATTAGGTAATTTTGGCAATGAAGGAAGTTCATGTATTGGTTCACCCTTTTTTACTGCAATGCATATTATTTAAGTCTCTTTTAAATAACTTAACTGAGCAATTACCTCCATAGGCGAAATTATAAGCAATAGTTGCATACTTTCGGGCTTCTGCAAGGCCAATTTGTGCATAATATCTAGCCTCGTTAGGATAACATACAGAAGCAACAGTTCCAGCACCTAATAAAGAATACAATGTCTTCTTAAATAATCTGCCTCTAATTGCTAATATAAATCCAGCAAGGCCTCCTATAGCTATTGCACCATATCGGGGAAAGGTGTTGTCTTCTTTTTGCAGAAACTGAATAACTTCTATAAATTACACAATAAAATAAATACATTTAAAGATTTTTGATTTACTTACCATCAGCCCTTGATACTGTCGAATTAACCATACTTTCTCCTTTAAGCTTTACCTCCTCAAATGTACTGTATCCACTAACAAGGTGTTGGCGAATTGTTCTAATAATGTCTTCAACAAATGTAGGTTCTGGTGGGCAGTGATCTTGAATACTTGCTGTACTAACAGCTACTGTGTTTGAATAAATGGGCAATTCGGATCTTCTGCATACACAGTTTTGTGGTGCCATACCTTTTTTTCCTTCTTCAGCTACTGTTACGGCTGCTGCTGTGAGAAAGAATGGCCTGAAAACCTTTAAAATCATTAATTAACATGTGATAAACGATATAATAGGCACTTAATACTTTGTTTCTCATCATAATTAATAAAATAAATAATTTTTATTAGGACAAACCAATCCGATAACCTAAAAATACCGATGATGACAAATGGGTGACAATCATAGAAAAATAATATTATTGTGACATTCAATGACTGTTATTATCGCGCCTTTACAAACTTTTTGAAACTTCAATATTTGTTGGCATAAGAGATATTCATTATAATACAGATTAAAATTAACTGCCCTCAATGAATGTTATACGTCAAAGTAACTGCACTTTAATTTCTAATTTCTAGGTATATATATTTTTAAAAAAATATTATGTATTGTGTGAAAAAAAG
>NW_020438928.1:1299677-1300254 GCF_000699045.2 Agrilus planipennis
ATCAGTAAGATGGCGAGTGTCTTGGCTGTAGACCGCTGTCAGTTTTAAATCTGCAAAAATCAATTTGTATAAATGGCTTAACTAGAGGATATTGTAATTACTGTAAATTGTAAATAGTTTCTTGTATAGTTAGTGGTAATATTTTGTGTTTCGAATCTCTGCATATTGTGTAAATTGTGATCGATTATTGTGTTTATGTGCTTGTGCTGAAAATCTATACAAAGCCGACGCCGACGAACATAAAGTTGAATAATTGAGAAAATACGAATTGTTGATGCACTAGACTCCGCCAAAATAAGCCCAGGTGAGTCATTTTGGGATGTCGTTAGTATTTTAAATCGTTTTGTGTTGAGGCACCAGTAATTTCTTTGTTTGAACCAACTGTCAAACATCCAGAAGCCATTTGTTTTCATACCGGGAATCTGAAATGTCATCCTAATAAACAACTGACAGAAATTAATATATTTTTCTCAAAAGAAAACTATAATTTTTTTATCTTATTTGTGGATATTGTTTCAAAAAACTTCAATGTTTATAAACCTAGAGCATAAGTGATTTTGTCATTTTGTGTTAGGCT
>NW_020438929.1:0-8520 GCF_000699045.2 Agrilus planipennis
TCTATTTCATCGTCTCTCTCTACATCTTATCTATCTGTCCTTGTTTTCTCCTTTATTTATGACTTTTCTGTACTTTCGACCACTATTCGCCTATCTTTCTCTTGCCGATTACTAATACTTCTGTGCTGTCTTTTTCTCTATCTCACCACCTTTTCACCCTTAAGTAGCGGGCCATCAGTACCATCAACAGAGTACGAAGATTGCTGTCAAGCCACACGTTTCGTTTAATTTCACCGTTCATTCACCGTTTTATTCACCGTTCTTGTTTCACTAGTGTACGCCGATTGAAGGCATTGTATACGAGGGTGGATTGATAAGTTTCCGGCCTGACCAAGAAAAACAAGGTTTTTAAAAATTTTTTTTTTTTATTTCTCAACATAATCTCCTCCAAGGCTGATACATTTCTCATAGCGGTGTTCCAGTCTATTAATGCCATCTCTATAGACTGATTCGTCAAGCTCCTCAAAATAACCATTTACAGCTTCGATTACTTCTTCATTGTCCGCAAATCTCTTACCGCCAAGCCATTTTTTGAGATTAGGGAACAGAAAATAGTCACTCGGGGCTAGGTCTGGAGAGTAAGGAGGGTGCGGCATCAATTCAAACTTTAGATCGTTGATTTTAGCCGTCGCAACGATTGACGTGTGCGCTGGTGCGTTATCGTGATGAAACAAGATTTTTTTCTTCGCCAGATGAGGTCGTTTAATTTTCACCTCGTGGCTCAAACGTTGCAATAAGTCTGCGTAGTATTGACCAGTGATAGTATTACCCTTTGCAAGGTAATCAATGTATATAATACCTCTTGCATCCCAAAAAACAGTAGCCATAACCTTGTTCGCCGAAAAAATTGTTTTTGCCTTCTTTGGAGTTGGTTCCCCTGGTCCAATCCACTGTTTAGACTGTTCTTTGGTTTCAGGAGTGTAGTGGTGGACCCACGTTTCGTCAACGGTTACGAATCGACGCAAAAATTCGCTTGGATTACGCTTATACAATGACAAATTTGCGGTAGAAATGTTTTTTCGAATCAATTTTTGGTCGACTGTTAGCAAACGCGGCACCCATCTTGCACAGAGCTTTTCCATATGCAAATGTTGGTGCAAAATATGTTGCACACGTTCATATGACATCTTACAGGTCTCAGCTATCTCACGCACTTTCAATCTGCGGTCTCCCAGCACTATTTGATGAATTTTTTCGATCATATCTGGAGTTGTGACCTCAACGGGGCGTCCTGAGCGAGGCCCATCAGAGGTGCTCACACGACCCTTTTTAAACTCGGAAACCCACTGCTTAACGGTTGAATATGACGGGGAGGATGTCCCCAGTGTTGAGTCCATCTCTTTTTTAATTTCCTTCGGCGTTAACCCCTTCAAATAAAAGTATTTGATGACAGCACGATTTTCCTGCTTTTCCATTTTTACGAAAACCACAGAGGCGTCTTGTTCAGCGTGCTGTCAAACCTACACTAGCAAGGAGATCGGGCTGAAACTATAGCTACAAGCTATCCAAGGATGGTACTATAGAATGTCACCTCAAGGTAGGCCTAGTGGCGTCATCTCTTGGTTAGGCCGGAAACTTATCAATCCACCCTCGTATATTGTAAGTAGATTCAATAGATTCTACTACATTTACAGTGTTTTTCAATCCCCAACAAAAACCTGCAACCCTTTACTTAGGATTGCTAGGACGTTTCATGCGATAATCTAGCCGCCGATTCAGAGTCACCGAATCGTATGAAACATGACGCTTTTAACATTTTTGAGAAAGAAAAGCGTTCTCCTATTTATTTTAGACCTGTATTTAATACGTAGTTTAAAATTTAAATTATACTCAAAGAAATTTCCTTTTGAGCCAGAAGTTACTTATAAAAGTCAATAATGAATGTGTAAGACAGAGATGAATATCCACACATAATATCGAGAATGAGGGTGGTGTAATTAATAATGCACGAAACTAATTTACGATTTATTTCGTTGGAACTAACGTAATATAACATACAACAACAACAATTATGTTAGTGAGCGAATACGATAATAAAATAATTCGAAGTGGTCTGTATTCTGTCGAAACTGCCAAGCGAGGATCGCGATTTCGATCTTTTTGGATCTCATCAGCGCGTCGCAGGCAGCTCCGACAGAACACAGACCAACTTTTACCTGCTGTCTTAACAGTGCGTTTTAGAAAATACTACAAATGGCGCACTAAACGCCATCTGTACATTTAAAATGTAGCATCGTGCTACAGATGGTGTTTACTGCGCCATTTGTATAGAGAGATTTATAGTATTTTCTGATTACGATAATGTTCGATGGTTTACGCAAAATAAGTTTTTTACTTCGAATTTTGAAGAAATATTAGTAGCAACACGTGCAGAGTAGACAAGAGACAAGAGCGCTGTGTATAGACAAGTACAACAAGGTCCCAACCGCAATTGAGAATTGAGATGCGTTCGTCAGCCTGATCTCACTACCTTAAGAGGATGCCGATCGATATCCTGAATTTGTGGCAGGTCAAAAAGGATGGTTTAAGCAAGAGCCGCTGTAGCCAGCGGTAACCCGTGGTTGACACGTTGTGTATTCAAATGACAAATACGGGGTGGAATAAGTTTTTACCAAATACTGGGCGTTACATTTATTGACCCGTCTTCAGATTGCTTTTTGAAGAATGAACATACTGTAACAACCTATCTAAGTACACAACATATCTACATTAATAATAAATGTCATAATTAAAATATTGTATTTACTTTCACGAATTATGAATGAGAAATACAATTATGTACTAGCAACGAGACCCTATGAAACCCTATTAATATTCAAAGTAAAATCCGTTAGGAAGTGTTTTTTTTTATTCTCGTTTCGTTGTTTCGGGTAATTAAGGCTACTTTGAATTTTTATTCCGCCCAAGTACGTACATACATTAGTAATTATAAGGCATTTTCTTCGGTTGCTATCTTTGATGACTGCGGTCAAATATAACAAAATGAATAATAACCCGTCCGAATAAACAACGATACGCTATCGGAGTATCTGGAAACTAAAAGCTGTAACATAATAGCTACAAGACACGCGACAGCTTTGACTGACGCGTCACCCTAACAGCGATCACGTTTCGGCATATATACCTATATGTTTAGACACGTATACAATGCAATTTAGTATCAAGCTAGATATTTTTATCAAATAGTCAGTGATGAAGGTGTCGTTTTTTCCAGTACAGAAGTACGAATTATATTCGATTTCGGGATAAAGATATTTTAGTTTCGCAAAGAATAAATGTATATATTATACCGGTGGTGAAAGAACCAACTTGGGCATTGAGAATCACATAGCATGGGTCTTCCTACAACGCTCAAAAGTCACTAGTGTTTCTGCACCATTACCGCTGCAATTGAATAAAAAAAAAACTTTTGGGTGTTTGATTCCCACCAGCCAGTAATGCTGGTGGGCGGGCAGTCCCTCCGGAGTATTCCAGAAGGTAGGGCGGAAGGCCCTCTTCAGCCTGCTTTCAGGAATCCTGGGAATGGGTGGGTGGTGGTTCGGGTGAGAAAGATGAGACGGACGAAATGAAGACAAAAGAGAATGAAAGATTATCTGTGGAATATTACTGCCCCAGTATTTGCCTAAGTGATCCAAGGAAACCACAGAAAACTTGGACCAAGGCAGACGGACCCGGAATCGAACCGGCGTCCTCCCCAATGCTAAGCAATGGTCTAAACCTCTAGGCCATGCTGCTCGGTCTGCTATTGAATATAACTCACTACCAAGATCCGAATATTCGCATGTAGTATACGAGGTCTGTTCTAATTTTGTGTTTTTCAAAAATTATTTATTTATTCATGAATGTCTATTTTGTCCCCTTCAATGTAATCCCCGCCAGATATTTAACATTGTTCCAACGTTATTTCCAATCCTCGAAGCACTTCAGAAAATCATTTTCTATGATCTTGTTCAGCTTCTCCTTCCATGCCGTCTTTATCTTTCATGCGGCAGCTTCTATTGAGATGATTGAGCTTTGGTTTCCACGTCATAACCATGGTCCCAAAAAAAAAATTCCCATGATTACCAATTATGACCCTCTCAAGCAAATTTGGGTCGTTGCGGACAGATACCAACAGCTCCTTAGCTATACCAACACAATGTTTTCGAAATGGAGCAATTTTGGCACGAATTTCACGACGACCCGTCTCATGTCCAAATTATTGAAAAAAATCGAATGGCAGGAGCCAATCGATATGTCTAGGTCCTCAGCAACTTATCTAAAGGTGATGCGACGATTAGCTAATAATACTATTTTCTTCGGTTCATCAATGTTTTCGTCTGTTGTCCATTGCTACCACTGTATCCAAGATTAACAGAATCGTCTTCATACACGTCAATATTCACCGGTTATGTCCGATTCAAAAGTTTTAGTTAAGCAATTCACGAATTACAACGGAAAAAGTCGACATTACCTATTCGATACAAATCAGCTGAGGATTTTGGATTATTGGTAAACGGCTCGCATTCGTAAATGAAAGCCAAGGTAAGAATTAGTTCTATACGTTGAGCTTTTAATGACGCCGTTGACCGGTTAAAAAAGCTTCTTTAAAGCCAATCATTCGAAAGGAAACAATTTTGTTAATGTTACAGCACCTTTTTCAACAAGATACGCGTTGAAGAGCTAATGTACCGAACCGGGCCAATTTCCCCCGTGAAGAAAAGAGGAGGGCAAACAAAAAAAGAAAATTTCTGGAAAGCCGATGAACTTTCCTTAGGTAACCTTTTCCTATCCCTTCTTCTCTATGTATAACCATATTGATCCTTTTAAGTATTTTTATAAAAGTTTATTAGGTATCTAAGGACAACACAACCCAGGTTGGAACAGTGAGACAAGGCTTTAAAGGGCGACATTATTTTTTGAACAATACAACTTTCGATAAAAACGAATTTTAAATTTTAGACAAGTGTAGTCCAACTGTGGTAAATAATGTACAGAAATAGGACTACGTAACACCGAATACAATCATTGGCCATAGGTCAGAGTATTACCGTAGAATAACTGTTGGTATTACTCTAAGCGTCGTCACCTCTTCCCTCAAGGTCAAATTTGTTATTATTATGGTATCGGGAAATGCCGATGTAAGTAACAATTCAGAAAGGAAGAGAGGAGAATAGAAACAACAGGGAAACAGACTTACTTGAGCTACCGAAATACGCAGACGTTTTAATATTTTTATTTCGTCATTTAATAGAAGACATGTGACGCGTTTTAAAGTAACAATTGCTGCATCCTTATCATCTGCCGCGAGTGCAGTGACTGCTTTTCGACCAGTGGTTTCGGGAAAAGAGTCCTTCAGGCGTTAACTTTTCCCATTCTTGGCAGACCGGATCTATCTTCGAAGAACTTCTTTGTACAGGATTGTTTGATACAAGGCGAGTATCAAACGCCAGTGTACAGCGGTAATGATTAGCAGGACTGTGTGATGATTGCTGCAAATGAAGTTCGCCAAATGCTTGACGTTTTTGCGCTAGTGAGAAGTATTATAACTCGTTTATAAGTAAGCGGTAAGTTTTTGTTTATGTTTACATTAGGCGTTGGATAACAGGTATTTATTTAGTTTAAATCTCATCACTACAATTTGATGTAACAATTCGCTAATCAAAGATTTCCTTATTACATCTAGTTAACTCCCTTCAATGCTCCGTACTTATTTTATAGTAGTTACACCCTGTATAAGTGCGGCCCATGTTTCTGTGAGGCCTACTGTATATCAAAAATTACATTTGTCTAATTTTCTCTTATCTTTTAAGCTACAAATTCTTTCTGCTACGTTTCACATTATTATTTTTAATGCATCATTGAAATGATGTATTTCATTATTCTGTCTTATTAATTTAATTTGATTTTCACCACTTTGTGATTTTAAGACGTTACAGCTGCATTACTAATTATTACGTAGACAATTTAAAAATTACCAATTGCACTAATAAATTAGTTAATTAACTTTTATTCAAACAAATGTAAATAAAAAGGGAGCCGCCCGCGAGCGATTTTAACGATAACGAGAGAATTGGGCTGGCACATCAGCAGTTGCAATTTAATACCCCTTTGATGTTCGGACTAAATTAATTTAATACGCTTAATACCCCAGTCGGCAAAAGATTCCACAGCAAAAGCGTATTAATAAATGTATGCATATATCTACTCATATACCAATAGCCTGCATATATAATATACCGGTACATACATAGATGTGAAGTACTTTCACATAAACATATCAACTCACTCAAGAGAATAATTTGCACAAATGAAAGTAATCAAATTAATGCACTAAACTGGAAAACATGACCTTATTATAGAGGATTCCGAATGCAAGAAATTACATATAATACCTGTCATCCCCTTTATTATCAGTGGGACTAGAAATGGCGATTAATGACTTAATTCAATCCTGTCAAGTATAAACTAAACCCTTTGTTACCGTCGTAGTTTATTAAAGTCCCTGTTTCAGGATTTTTATCTATTATGATATGAACGTGTTCTTTAAAATTCACAATTTTTTGTTTTTTTCTGTTGGTATTAATGGTCTACACCTACTGACTGTTTACCAGACAGTTATTTACATTGTCTTCGACCATTCTTGATAGTTTTTCAATTTTCTAGAAAACTCTCGAAATACTTTTGTTACGAAGTCATAATACGTGTCGTTCGACGCATGTTTCTTTCGGACGAATCAGGTCAATCGCACCGTCATATCAATCCGTCCTACACCTACGGGCATACATTTGTAGAAAAGCTCAATACTGCTTTCCTACAAATGTTTTTAAAGCCGTTTTTAATTTAAGAGTGTCTAGCGTATCAAATTTTCCTAACTTCATCTATTCCGAAGATCTTTGCTTTTGAATAATTTAATTCATCCAGCCCTCGAGTAATTTTTTCTTTTACTTGAAAATTCAGTTCGCCTTTGTATATATTTCTTGTAGACTCAGAGACTTATTACATTAAACAATGTGGGGTGGAGGGTGTCATTTTTTTGAATAAGTAATGAAGTCGTTACATAAAGTTCAAAAACGTGTTCCGTGGATAAGTCGAAATACCGTTCCTACATTTACCCTCTCCAAGGTTTATTTAAAACAATAATGGATCTTCCTGATATAGAAAAAAGACGCTACCATTGGCAAACAGAAAGAAATAAATATTTATAATATAAAGAAGGGAACAATACAAAGAACACAATTACGACTGTCGTTTTCTAGTAGTTTTATCTTACTTTCGTTTTAGTTTTGTATTTCGCCTTGACAACAACGAGAGGTGTGAATCTCTAGAGAGGGAACTTTTTCAGATTATTTATAAATGTACATTTGTAAGTATTGCGGATTTAATTGGACGCATGCCTCGCAAGCGTTAATTAAACAGAAAACGAACGATTCGAGCGTTAAGCTTTAGACTTTTCTATCATTTAATTTTATACAAATGGCCTACAGGATATTTTTATAGAATATTTAATGGTCTACTAAAATCATCCCATCCTATCTGGCTTACTTTGTCGATAGTGGATTTCATTTATTACGACCTTAATTAAAGCGACCATTGTGCTATAGCGACGTCATATGTAAAACCTTTGAATTTAAAGGATACTTTACCATAAAATTCATCTGGCAATAGCGACTTTGGATGTAACGGCGAGTTAGGGTGTAGCAACTGTTTTTAAAGAATCATTTGCAACAGATCCCTAGTAATCCCATGCAGATATAGCGGCCGGAGTCGGCCGCTAAAGACCCAAAGAGATTTCTATCTTTTGTCTACATTCACACAAATAGTTAACAAGTGTGGTGACCTTTACCGTTGTTTCTGAGTAGCAACTGTGTTTAGTAAACTTTTGAATAAATGTGACTTCCAGATGTACATTTACTGTTAAAAAAAAAGGGCGAAAATTGTTTCAAAATTGAAAAACAGTGTGTGTCTGCATCTTCTTTAACTCTGCCTGTAACGACTTCTGCATATAACGACGAAATTACTGTGGTACCTTCGTTGTCGTTATACCCGAAATCCACTGTATTTATAAGTCGAGTTAAGGAATGTTGTCGAGTTTTTCTGGAAGCGTGCTGGTTAAAATCCATAAAATGACCAGCGACTGCATGTTCCAGAAGTTTTAACCATTATGGATTGATTAATGATTCTACACTATTTTAGGCCCGATAAACATAGAAGTAGAACATACTTTCGTTGTTATATTTAACTCTCTACACTGTCGCAAAAAGGGTTGTACTAGGTCAAAAAAGCGACTTAATACTTCTGAATCAAATGTTTCATCATCATAAGGTCATAAGGTCGTCAATCCTAAGACTGAGCTAAACTTCACATTTCCCTAAAAGTAGAATAGCCCACATCCTTGACCATTTGCGAACAGTAATCTAACCTAGGTCTACCTCTACCCCTCCTAACTCCTGTTTCTGCCTCTAATATGTCTCTGACTAGACCTTCATGCCTGAGAAGGTGTCCTACCAACCTATCTCGCCTATTTTTTATTGACTTCCA
>NW_020438929.1:12956-37735 GCF_000699045.2 Agrilus planipennis
CGTATAATCCGTACAGTACTGCACGGAAAAATTGACCATTTTATCCACTACAATTGCATTGCTCAAATGTGCTGTTATTGGTACCAATTACTACTGAAAATATCAACGAGATGTTTATTTATATTTGAAGACATATTATAGGCTTTAACGCTTGTTTTCGATCGCACTACTATTTATGATTGAACAAAACTTTTGGCAGGTACTGTATGAAAAAGTATGTTTAATGAACAAGAGTCTAGAGTATAATGAGCTTTTTTCTCCCTACATACGATTTTACTAGCGCGCATCCAAGACATTGGAAGGGGCACATAGCTAGAGAAAGTAAATGAAGTATACTAGAAGCAAAAGCAGAAGTTAAGAGGCCCTGTTTGCAAATGGTTAAAGATGTAGGTTGCTCTAGTGTTTAGGAAACCAGTGTTGGGGCTGAAGATTTAAATGATAATAAGTTTATCGAAAACTTTTATGCTCATTCGGGAATTCGTATAGATAATCGGCCAACTAAATAGTATGGTATATAGAATATAAAAAAAATAAATGGAGAAATAAAAATAAAGTGCAAAGCAAACATTAAAAAGTTTCTGAAATAAATATTAGATAAGTAATCCCAAGAGGCTTACATGCGTCAACCAACCTATTTAGAACCATAAATTTTTAAAAATAACGAATAAAAAAGAAATAGTAAGACTAGACCTAAATAAACGTCACTGGGCCTAGGACATATAGGAGGTTATTTAGAGACAACAAAAAGAATAAGAGTCATTGGTTTAGAAAAAATAAGTGTATATTTTTGATTTTAAATGCAAGTGGAATTATCACAAAATTTTGTGAAATCAATTTCTTAGTTCAAGAGCAAAGGCTGTTTTAGGCTCAAATATTTCCTAAAGATGTACGTAGCACCTACAAATTTTTAAAAAATACGTTAGGTTGTTGAGTATGAAAATCTTTTCCAACGCTGCATGAATAATCGGATGGGTACTACCTACAAACTGTATCCTTTTTATATGAAACTTAAGACATTGTTTTATTAATTACTAATAGTGGTCAATGTTAATATGCAACATCAACTTGAAATCACTTTTCGCTTTTGAACCACTACAAATTTCCTCAAATTAATGAGGAAAATATTTTTGTTGCTGTTGTCACCCCCCGCCGGGAATCGAACCCGAGACCTTTGGCTTTACGCACCAATGCTCTGACCAGGTTCGATTCCCGGCGGGGGGTGACAACAACAACAAAAATATTTTCCTCATTAATTTGAGGAAATTTGTAGTGGTTCAAAATCGAAAAGTGATTTCAAGTTGACGTTGCATGTATCCTTCTTATTGTACCATTAAATATTGATGAAAAAATATAAACCTTGCCTATAAATAATTTTCGAAAATTATCGTACAAATTTGAATTATTACGATTTTTAATTTTTGAAATACCAGAATGCCATAAAATCTAGCTTTCGCAACAAATGAAATGAAATATTTTCAATAATTTTCCAAACATTAATGTAAAATTAGTTTAATTAATTTCTTTCCCACTACATTTTACCAGAAATTACCTAATGAAGAAAAATTTGTTTCTATTCACACATTCGCCGGGATTTGAACCCACAGCAACAAATTTTCCCTTATTAAGTTGAGGTAATATGTAGCGGGGAAAAAAATTAAACTAATTTTTCATTGATGTTTAAAAAATTATTAAATATTAACGGCTATTAAAGAAAAAAAAATCTTAAAGTATTTCATATAGAAACATTTTCTTCAATTTGTTGCAATTTTTCATTTTTATGAACTGCCTGTTTGTATAAATAATTATTCGTTTCATTCTGATTAAGTATAAAAGTTATAAAAAGAAACGACGTTATTACTCTTTCCTTCTTTTTTTTTATTTCGGTTACAAAAGACCCTATTAATGAAGTTTGTAGCCCACGTCATCAGACAAATTAGGACTCAACTTCGACAAATTGCCGAAATTTTGTTTTATCGTTTAGTACGACTTTATGAAGGATAACCGTGACAAACGAGAGACTCTAATGTACCTTCTCATTTTCCCAGGCCCCACCGTGAAAAATGAAAGTTTCGTTGACGTCAAAAACTTTTGAACAAAGTTATTTCACTCTTCCCGGATAAAGATTTGTTTACATGAAAGAATTTATTCATTTTTCCGTCCACTTTACTCTTCTTAAACTGATAAGCGGATTAAACCGATCAATTTATTACACGTATGATGTCACAGGAAACATTATAGGTACTGAATTTACCCAGATTATTTCTAAATAAAACGATCGACACTGTCGATAAAAAAAAAAACACGGCGTCAGGACTCTTTACCTCCTGAATTATTCCACCCCCTAATTATGAATATAAATATATGCATATAAGTGGCTACAATAACCACTTAATTAGTGCTTATGGTCGAAAAGTGTAACAGCTAGGGCTAACTGAAGACTGTAAAACCAATTCGGAAGATTAATCTAGAAATTCAAAAACTATTGTTAATGGTGAATGTTTGGAGCGTGGAGCTGTACGGGTGCGAAACATGAACGGTGGGCGTGGCGGAAAAGAAAAGGTTAGAAGTATTCGAAATGTGGTGTTTAGCGGGGACACCGTGGATAGAGCAGGTTAGAAATGAAGAGGTATTACAAAGAATAGGAGAACAGAGGACTCCATGGAAGTCAATAAAAAATAGGCCAGATAGGTTAGTAGGACACCTTTTAAGGCATGAAGGTCTAGTAAGAGACATATTAGAGGCAGAAACAGAAGTTAAGAGGAGTAGAAGTAGAGCTTGATTAGATTACTGTTCGCAAATAGTTAAGGATGTGGGATGTTCTATTTTCAGGGAAATGCAAAGATTAGCTCAGGATAGGAAAGAGTGCAGGTGCGTGTCGAAACAGTCTTAGGACTGACGACCTTATGATGATAAATGTAATATAAAAGTTACTACTTATCTCTCAAACAACCGACAGTCCTAAAATTGACATTCAGAAATCTTGTGAGTAAATGGCGCTTACGGAATGTATATGTTAAAAATCTGAACAAAATTTCTCATTAATATTTGTATCATCATCATCATCATCATAAGGTTGTCAGTCCTAAACTGGTTGGACACGTACCTCTACTCTTTCCTATCCTGAGCTAAACTTCGCATTTCCCTAAAACTGGAACAACCCACATCCTTAACTATTTGCGAACAGTAATCTAACCTAAGTCTACCTCTACCTCTCCTAACTCGCCTCTTTCTTATTGACTTCCGTAGAGTCCTCTGTTCTCCTATTCTTTCTAATACCCCTTCATTTCTAACCTTTTCCACCCACGGTATCCTCATCATTCACCCGTAACACCACATTTCGAAGGCTTCTTTTACCTTTTCTTTTCGGCCGCGCCCACTGTCCATGTTTCGCACCCGTACAATCCGCGCTCCAAACATACACCTTTAACAACCATTTTTGAATTTCTAAATTAACCGTTCGCAAGCATACAAGTGACTTCTTTTTATTAAAGGCGACTCGACCCTGCGTTATCTTTTGCTTTGTATCCCTACTACTCCTCGCGTCCTGACTTATCTGACTTCCTAGATATCTAAAAGCAGCCACTTCTACTAATTTTTCGACTCCCATCCTTATATCCGCTCTTTCCATACTTTTTCTTCCCTTGCATGTCAGTATTTTAGTTTTACTTTTATTTATTTTCATACAATACTGTTTTGTCAATACCGCTTCAATTTTATTTAAAGCTATCTCTAACTCCTCCTTGTTAGATGCTAATACTGCTTTATCATCTGCAAATCTAAGCATACATCTTTTGCCCCTGTATATCTATCCCTACAGTTATACTGTCTTTAATGATGTTGATCGCGTCTTCGATGTATAGATTAAAAAGTAGCGGTGACAGTGTGCATACCTGTCTGATTTGTGTCATATTGGAATAAAAGAAAATATTATAGACATATAATCTTAATCGTTCTAAAAAATGGATCGAATGGTCAAACACAACTTTCTTTCCCTGCATATCATATGAATGGAATCAAAACAAAAAGTGGCCAACAAATTGAACAAAGGTTTACATATCTACTACGCAACAAAAAACCTCTAGGATCCCGAAATCCCTTCTAAGCGATATTTTTCACGAAAATACACCGCGTGGGAGAAGGGAGATTAAGTTTACGGCTTCGTTACGATAAACAGGATGTTTAGCAACATGAAAAATGGTACTTATTATGGTTAGGACGCAAACGAAAAATGAATTGGTCTGAATAGAGAAGAATTGAATGAATGATGTTGCGAAAGCATTAAGTTGTACAGATAATAAAAGCAGAAAGTATTCAAGCGCGAGTTATTGCGGTATAACGAACTCTGCTCCCTATCTTAATGGCTATTCCCTTTCGATGCTTTAGAATAAGAGAACGTGTATAACTAAAGAAATGACGTAATAAAACACAATAATGATGACCAAATGCACTTAAAAGCGAACAATTTCATCACTGATGTCTAAGATATAAAAAGTGACGCATAGAAAAAAAAACTACCATTATTACACCAGATATTATGTAGACGTCCCCAAAAGTGTTCCTGTTTTGTTTACAATAGGTCAGAATAGTATGCAATAGAGCTAAACTTATAAATATATGTTTAATCTTTAAAGCCAGTAGCTGTCCTTTTCTAGAATGTTAATTGACCTCAATCACAGTCTCGCAGGAGCAGATGAATAAGCGAAAAAAACAATCAATTTTTTGAAATTTTACTTTCCTTTCCTATAAGATCGATACATTCTTGACTTTTGCGGCACCTCTAAACTCAAAATTATAACCAACGATCTTTTTTCGTAATTTTTACTATTATTCAATAGTTTATTACTTTGCCTTGCCTACATTTATTTATACGGCGGAAATTAGTAGCGTCGTAAGTATGTATTGAATTGTTACAATTGAAAAGTTTTGTTTGTTTAAAATGGCTTTGTGCTTTACCCACTGTTGCAACTCAAACAACTTTTGAAACTTAATTAATTAAACGATATTGTGGCGGTTGGAGCGTTCTATAGACCAAAAAACCGTCGGTGAAGACAAAAAGAACTTTTCCCCTTTTTGTGGAAAACGTTAAAATATTAAAGCGGCAAACGAGTAAACGTACAGTAGCGGCAGTGACAGAACAATCGCGCCTTTTATTAATATTAAAACCTTTACTGCATTCATACAACATTCTGTCTATTAAATTTTAGTATGCAAATTTTTCTCTGTATCTCACATCGCGGCGTTTTGTTCGCACGTGGATTATGAACGGGGCAGTTAATGGATCCATATGCGCCAAAAAAAAACGAAACGCTACTCGAAAGTATACATACCTGTTTAACAAAACTTGCCAATATTTCCCTAGACAAAAATTTTCAGTCTCTCAGAGTCTTTTAGAGTCTTTCAGCGTCTCTAAGAGCGTCTCTCACAGTCTTTCACGGTCTCTCAGTTATTGCCTAGGTGTTTTCTTATGGATCTCTCACAGTCTATGTATGAGAGACTCGAACGATAAAATTCTTAATTGAGAGACTCGAGTCTTTCGCAGAAAGACTGGGATCTCTGAAATATGTTGAACTTAGAAAATTTTAATCATGTCTATCGAGACACCACTTATTGAGAGATTTGAGTCTCTTGTTCAAAGATTCGAGTCTCTCGTTCAGAAACTGGATACGAAATGAGGATCTCTCTATGAGCGACTCGAGTCTCTCGTTCAGAAACTGGATACGAAATGAGGATCTCTCTATGAGCGACTCGAGTCTCGTTCAGAGACACTAAACAGTTTTTGACAGTCTCTCTCAGTGACAACAGAGAGACTCGATGAGAGACGGATACTCGAGTCTCGCTTTCAGAGACTTTGAGAAACTGAACATTTTTATCTCGGATATCGATAGTTATCAATATATCGAAGAGGCTGCAGGTATATAGTTATCGATAGATCGATAGTTGTCAGTTACTAATATTGTTATCGATACATCGATTATTATCAATAGTTATCGATATATAGATAGTTTTGTTATCGATAACCAATAACGCGAAGCCGCAGGTAAAACCTTATAGACATATAATTTAACATTTTATCCAAATGGTAATACAAAACATTCGGTAAAGCAATGCCCTTTGCCTTTTTCTGTGATATAGGATAATTTATAGGCCCTATTTAACTTTTATTGGTGCCCTGAAATGTTTTGAATAACACGCGTGTCACCTGCTTTACTGAAAGGGATAATGATCAGATTTCATGATGTTATGATTTGGGTCGATTACGTCGCGGCATTTCCGGTCGCGAGTGCACTTCCGGTATCGTATCGACTAACCCGTCCCGCGAGCGAGGTGTGCCGATTCGAACAAATCCATCACTTTCCTAAGTTTTTTTGATGTCGTTGCCAGTTTTTTTATGTCGTAACTGTACGTTTGTCAAATCAAGCAAACGTACTGCGGAAGTTGGCGCCGCCTTGATAACCATCAGTTTATTTCCGCTGTCAAAAGCACTCCGCCACTGGAAGCCTCATTAGCCAAAGCCGCAGTCGCGCGCCTTTTTATTAAAAACGATGGAATAAAAGAAAAAAAAGAAAAAAAAAATGTGTGTGAATAATAGGCATTTAGGTCTTGTGTGGTAAATTTTCTTAAATTCCAGACCAGTTTTTCTTAACAAAATTTAAAAGTTAAAAATTATTAATGATTATACAAATTGCTTAAAAAAGATTAAAACCATGATAGTTGTGGATGTAAGATTAAGTAGAGACCATGAAAATTTTTACTATTTCTAAAGGTGTCGAGCTATAAAAAAAAAAAACTGAGAAACACTGATGCTGTAAAAACACCATTTTTAGTTTAGACTACAAGGCAAATGATTCATACGCATATTTCTGGGGGAAGATATGTGTCTTCTTAATGACTAAGATAATATTATAAAATTTTAATTGAGAAAGCACTTACATTTCCGCAATATCCAGTACATTACTAAGATCCCACTAGGAAATTTTCTTACCTAAAAAGAAAAACAAAAATTCAGTAACGTTACAACAATAAGATGAAGGTATAAATTTTCTTATTCATTGGTAATATGCGTAAGTTTATAAACTAGTAAACCGCTTGTACATTTGGCTCCATGTCACCCACCTAGAAGCGACCACGTGATGAGAAAATGATGCTGTGTGTGGTTCAAATGATATTGGCGCGCGTGTGTCGACAAGACAGACCCATTCGCGTCACAAGCTGCGGTAGTGAAGCTAGTGGCAGCCACCTATTTTCTGCCACAAGCTTAACCACTGCAGCTGTACGTTACAGTAATTCCTATTTAGGGCTTCCACCCATCAAAACAATAGTTTTTGACGTGACAACGTCTTATAATTCGATGGAGCCGGCTGGACGCACGAAAAAACATGACTCATGCGGCGTTACCTCGCTCTGAGGCGTTCCATTTAAGGCTTGAAGTGCAAGCGAGAACGCGGAACGAGCGACAAAGAGGCACAATCGTCCTCCGCGTTCGGCAGCGATCGACATCTGTCTCTCTCCTACTTGAGTGAGCGATGCGTCCGCGTGGACAGCTGCTATACAATAATACATTTCCATTTACCTCCTTCTCTATATCCATACAAAATATCTATCAAACAAATAAAATTAAAATTTTCTTTTAGAAAATGAAACCATTCCATCAGTATTTTCTTATGACGTTGTCACGTTCAATTATCGTCAGTAAACCGACTTTACAGACAACCGATTTTTTCTTGTGGGGATGATTTATTTAACTTAAATTTAATTTATCAATTTTCGCTCGTTTGTCCATTAAAGAAAATACACACTCCAAAAAAGCGTTACTGATGGGAATTTTTAAAATGTGGCGACCCCCAGCATCCTGCAATAGCGTCTAAAGGCGACCACAAGTAGCTAGTGGTCGGTGTGGCTTCTAGTGGCGGCCACAAGTAGTTAAGTGTGCGAGCGGCCTTACTTTTATTTGATGTTACCGCTCATTTCAATATAACCTTCAAAAATTCTCAAAATTTAACAAAAGCGCCGCATACATCGCTACTACAAATCCCAGAACGAACATCTTTAAGCAACAGGCTCATAAAATTAATTGTGTTCCACGCTTTGAATAATCCCATCTCTCATAATACTTAAACCTCAAATGTCTGCAACTTATTTGTTTATCGTTTTAAAAGACCAGGCGCAACGCACAAGCACCAACAACGTGTCGCTTATTATATTCCTGACATGCAATTTTCCCGAGGTAGGAAATTATTCTCTGCAATGAAATTAAGGAGCGCGCGGGGGTGGCAAGTGTGTAAAAGGTGCTGGAGGGGAGAGTAATGAGGACTCACAGCTGTTGCTGATGCCGTTACCAATGCCCACACATACACACACACACACACACACACACACACACACCTAAGAGAGCCATTCGCGGCAGTTTGGCTGGTGACGGCGGTGCAAACTGCCGCGGAGACACATTAAACCATTTAACGCCCATTAATAGCGTGACTTTGGCCATAAATTAGTCGTAAACACCAGGTATGAACGCCGGGGGTTAAGTATGCGACTCTGTTGTAGCTCCGCGATCTATGGACGAGGGCTATACGATGCGGCGTATATTTATATCTCACTACGGTAGGTATACGTTCGTACGTGACGAAAGTTTATCGTCGTCCGCGGCGCGGTGAACGGTCGCTGCCGACGCAACGCCTAGCGTCGGTTAACCGGCTACTTCGAGCATTGCTCAAACGCTGCCAATTAAGTAATTAAATCCCTTTTCGTTTAAAATTTAAACAAGCAAAACGCAGAATGAAACAGTTTATCCCTAGACAAAAATTTTCAGTCCCTCTCCAGTCTCTCAGAGTCTTTCAGCGTCTCTGAGACCGTCTCTCACAGTCTTTCACAGTCTCTCGGTTACTGCCTAGGTGTTTGTATGGATCTCTCACAGTCTCTATATGAGAGACTCAAACGATAAAATTGTTAATTCAGAGATTCGAGTCTCTCACGAAGAGACTGAATGAATAAAACTGAAAAATTGAGAGACTCGAGTCTCTCGTAGAAAGACTGGGATCTCTGAAATATTTTGAACTTTTTTACCATGACTATCGAGACACCACTTATTGAGAGATTCGAGTTTCTCGTTCAGAGACGTTAAACAATTTTTTTGTCAGTCTCTCGACAGTCTCTCTCAGCAACACCGGAGAGACTCGATGAGAGACGGGAGACTCGAGTCTCGCTTTCAGAGACTCTGAGAGACTGAACATTTTTACATGGTACAGCAATGGTTATTTAATATTGTTATGTTAACACATTACAATCCAGAATAATCCATCATATTCCTATGGAACTATGTTAATGACGAACCCACTTTTACAAATTACACTTACTAAACATACAAAATTACATTGGATAGGTAAGTGGAAACTAAACGCCAAATCTTTTGTAAAATACTTCTCTAGACAGAGAGAGAGAGAGACACTATTTATAAACTGGGAAATAAAACAAAGAAAGTAGCGAAGAAAATCCAAATTTATTACCAGAAAATTCATTAAAGTGTCAGAGATAACTGTAAGACTTTTGTATAGATTGGACTAACGACATTTCTAATGGCTTTAAGAGAATCAGATAAGAAAAGATATTTTTACTTTAAGTAGATTTTCACAAGTAGTCCAGTAGTATTTCATCAAACACGTTGTTAAACTGTTGATTATTAAAGTCGTCACACGTTAATATTCATTAATAGTGAAATTAAGCACTACAATTAGTATGTAATAGTTTCAAGCAAACTTCTGTTTGTAACACTACAGTATTGTTTCGCTTTAAAATAGCTTCTTCAGATGAAGATAATTATTGCAGCATCATTTTCACCGGAAGAAGTAACAAATAAAAATTTTCTTGACACTATTACTATTTGTAGTATTAATTTTATTAAAAACAACAAGAGCTAAGTGATTTTGAAGACGTGTAATCGCAATATAGGTTCTAAGATTAATAATTATATAAAATATATTATATTTAATTCTGATGACATACAAGAGCATATTTCTTCGTTAAGTATCTTTTAAGGTAACATTTTCCAACAACTTATTGTAGAAGATTCACTAATTTATCTCTAACAAGTTCTTCTATCTCTTGATAAAGTCTTCCAGTCGTAAAGTAAATGATTTTTTGCATAAAGCTGCTTCAGTAGTACCTCCAACTTTGCTACCAACTGGTAAAAATCTCTGTCCCTAACATCAACCAAAACTGCAGTAATGCTTTCAGGGAGGTTTAAACTTGACTAAAGTCTTTTTAATATCTTTGTAAATATGCTAATTAAAATCATTGTTTCCTCTAGTAACAAAGCACACTCTAAAAGTAGTATATTTTATTAGTCTAACCGAAATTGCCATCTTTTTATTAAAGAAAAAAAGAAGCGCATAGTTTAAAATTTCATTAAAAAATGTTTTTATTAAATTAACAGACTAACAAAAAGTAAACAGTGACTTAAGTTAACATCTACTTTTACGATGTAGATATTCACGCTCAATTTCCTTCCTTCGAGTGCTTTTCTTTTAAGTAACTAAGTAAGTAAAAAAAGAATATCGAGTGGTAATTACCGCCCCCGGTCTTAATTAAGACTCTAGCCGAAGAAGGTTTGAAAATTATATTGCTCACTCCTCTTTCGACAGCAGTTAACATTCGTTTTAATGAAGAGGAAGCCCCCTCGCGCCCATTTTTGCCACCATTTATGGGCCATTAGCCATTAAACTTTGATTTAAGAAAGTCCTTTTGGCCAACGGCAAAGTGTTAAGTAGGTCGTACAAAGTTATTTATGAACGCGTTAATTATTCTCCCTCTCTTTTTTTTATTTTCCTCTCCCTTTTGCTCTTTAAACCACCGCCAACCGGGTAACTGCTCTTTATTCATAAGGGTATTAACAACGCCACAATCGCCGTCGCTAATTTTCAAACTTCTTAAGTTTGAGTGTTTCTGCAGGTACGTAGATAGTAGACACATATAGGTACGGGGTGTTCTAAATTGGTCCGAAATCATTAAATTGATATTTAGATATTCCGAAATATTGATCAAATTTTACTTAATCATCTAACAATTCTTTATAAAACGTTAAAAATATTATGACGAAAGGTCCTAAATGTCCAAAATTTACCGAAGAACTGACGATACGAAACAAAATAAAGACATTGTAGTTTTTAGCCTTTTGTTTGGTTATGTTTCTAGTGGCCGAGAATTGTCTAAAAACAAAATTAAAATTTCATATTAAAACGAGAAATTTTTGACATACTTTCATAAACATATCTACTTTGTTTAAACCCATTATCTANTTCCGAAATATTGATCAAATTTTACTTAATCATCTAACAATTCTTTATAAAACGTTAAAAATATTATGACGAAAGGTCCTAAATGTCCAAAATTTACCGCAGAACTGACGATCAACACTTGTATAATGTGAATCACTACATAGTATAAAACAAAGTCGGATTCCCGCTGTCTGTCCCTATGTATGCTTAAATCTTTAAAACTACGCAACGGATTTTGATGCGGTTTTTTATAAATGATAGAGTGATTCAAGAGGACGGTTTATATGTATAATACATGCATAATATAGTAGGGAAACACTGATAATTTTACAGGTTTCTAATGTGATGTCGTAAATAAACAAATTTTTTGCGCTTACATTGCAAACGCTGGCTGAACCCTAGGAGACAGATCTAGGCAGATAGTGAGAGTCAGCCTTTAGGGGTGTGGAATGTTTCCCACTGAATTGAACTCGAATTCTTATGATTCAGCTCCACTCCTCCACTTGAAAAATTTTACGCTCATAACTTCTATTTAATCACAAACCTTATACTTACGGAAATATTTAGTCTAAATTAGATAAACAAAATAAAGACATTGTAGTTTTTAGCCTTTTGTTTGGTTATGTTTCTAGTGGCCGAGAATTGTCTAAAAACAAAATTAAAATTTCATATTAAAACGAGAAATTTTTGACATACTTTCATAAACATATCTACTTTGTTTAAACCCATTATCTAAGATTAATTTTGAAGTGGTCTTGAGCCGTATAGGGCATTTCATCAAAAATTTAGACGTCATATACTAACTCAAGAACGTCTATAACAGTTCTATTAGGTACATTCTCACTTTACATTTCGTTATTAATTATTTCAGCCCACTCGGCTCAATGACACTGATATACGAGGGCCCTGTAACGGGCCGGTGACCACAAAATGTCTTTATCATTCTAAGTTCCTATTAATATTAAACGCTATTAGTAAGCGGAATGCGTCCAAAGGGAAATATCCAAATTGCTAGGACGTCATGTTTCATTTCGTTCTACATCCACGAGAACGAATGAGCCAAGGCGAATCGAAGTGTTCCCGGCGTCCATATACCTACTAGACAGGTATCCATTTCAGAAAATATCTATCCTGTCTACATCGCCTATCTGATTATACCGCAGGGTGAATATCCCGATTTTTTAACGCTAGATTGCCGATGAGAATATTGGAACTAAAATTTTATCTACATCGCAGGGGTGGTTGGTTTCCTAGCATTATGACACTATCACTGTAATCAATAAATAAAATGAATATGAAATGTATCTACTAACACGTATAATTTACAATGTATCCATAGAATAGTTATTTGGTCCATCGAGCCGGATTTGCTTTTAATTTAAATGAAATTTTTCATTTTTGCACACTCTAACTGATAATTTCTTACTAGGTGTCGAAACACGTATTAGATTTTTAAACGTTTTATTTGAAATTTTCGGTTATATTATTTTATTTAGTTCAGTTTCACAGATTTCCACTTGATTTTTTTATAATCAATTCGAGATTTGTTTATCCTAGTACAGTAAAAAGAAGATGCAAATTGTAACGATAATACAATAACATAGCAATACTGATGATAATTTAAACGACTTCCATAAAATCATACTTTCCACAAAGATTTTCTATTGCAGTTTTTAAACTAGATTGATAAAAATGAAAATATGGTTTGTAACAATTGGCAGTTTATTTTTACAACGAGAAAACCGAATTACCTGTACAATTAAATAATGAATTTGTCAAGGGAACATCGTGTCGCTGTAAATTTTCCTGTCGTCGTCCTATCCTACACCTGACCGCTTCGTGACAGGTAAAATGAATATTAGTCACACGGGTGACCACCAGTAAATCGACAACGATAAATGTCCAAAGGAAGAACACATAGCACGGACAAACTAAAGCCACGTTCGGGCAAACAACTGCAGTTGGAACAGTTAGTGATCGACCGGCTAACAAAAGTTCCGATATGTTAGCCGAAATTTTTCATCCAGGATTGGTCTACTGTACTAGTCTCTCTTCTCTGATAAAGCTGCGGGTAAAGGTCTAGATGATGGCCCCCACCCCCGAAGGAGGTGGAGGTGGGTGGGATCGAAAGAGGTCTCCCCTACCACTCTACCATAAAAAGTTCGTGGCGGTCTCACCCCCATAAAAAGTTATGGGGGTTAGATGATGGTAGGGGTGATCGAAAGAGGGTGGTCACCTGAGTAAAACCCCATAAAAAATCTGCGGCGGTCTCACCCCCATAAAAAGTTATGGGGGTTGAAAGTTGATTTTGTTGACAATTTTCATACACTAAATTCAATAAAATAATTATTTTCAAGCGGGTGGAGGTAGGGGATCGAAAGAGGGTGGTCACTTGAACAAAACCCGATAACCTAACCTAACCTAACCTAACCTACCCTATTGATAAAGATATTTAAATAATGTTTTTTATAACTTTCTCAATATTTTTATGTATTTTTCATTAGTTTTACCTTTGAATATTGTTTAAGAATGACTATATAAATATTTACATGCCTAGAAATGTATAAAAATTGGCATATTTATTAACTTTGAACCCCCATAACTTTTTATGGGGATGAGACCGCCACGAACTTTTTATGGTACACCCATCATCTAGAGATCTAGACCTTTACCAAGCTGCGAATTTAGTGTAATTTTATGTCTCGTAGATATTGGCAAAACAATAGGAATACGGATAAGTATATGATTCCATTTTTAGTAGATTTCTACAAGATTGTATCCAATTTTCTAGTGCAGGTGACTGTACCACTGGACCCCCTTGGCGACACCCTTGCGTATCTAACACACAAAAAGAATCAGTAATGATTCATTCCATTTTATGTCTGTTAGTATTACAGAGGCTAAGACCGGCTCATTTTGGAATCCACTTTACCGATTACGTGTCGGAAGGATGAGTGACACCTTATTGAGGGGTAAGAAACTTTCGAGATTACCGATAAAAAATTCAACAGAGGGTCCGGGTCCTTGACGCTTCGTTTATTGCCTCTGAGAGAATGGAAAGTGACTTGGGGTCGTTGTCGATTCTACCGCTTTAAACTTTCTTCTTACCGCAGCCAAGATAATTGAACCGGAAATTTATACTTACGTGCAGAACACAAGCGCTCTCTCCTTCTCTCTTTTTCACTCGTTTATAAATTTTGCTTCATTTCGTCCTTAAACCACATGTTTGCCGAAACGATTTTTTATCAGATTTCCGAACAGCTTCTCTAGAATACGGAAAGTTTACCTACATTCATCTCTATTTCTGCTTCGCAAAAGTTACTATTATATAAGTAGATGCCTACATCATTTACGTGATGACAGTTAGTTAACCAATCAAGACTTCTTTTTCTATTGTAAGATTTATCGCTATAAATTTCAATTTAAGGATTTGGAGAAAATGTATATGAATAAGACAATAAAACTACAAACAAGACTTGACTTTTTTATGAATATTTAGGGAATATTACATAAAAAAACATTTTGGGGTAAGTTATTTCCTGTTAAATGTAAATTAGTCTTTCAAATTGCAAGGTAGATTAAGCTTAAACTCTTTACTAAACTATTTTTGGAAATGTTTTTACGCGGTTCAGATGAGATCGCCTGATGTATATAATGTTTGATTAGGTTAGGTTTGGAAATGTATGTGCATTAGTGACGTTATTGTATGGTTATTAGATGGATTTATGACATACTGGAGTTTATTTAATGCCCATGCCTACTGATATACTTCCTAGAAAATGCGTCTAATATAATTTATTTCACAAATTTCCGGACGATTTTAGGAATTATATACATTTCCTAAGAATTGTATACAATGATGGATTTCATACATTTCCTGAATTATTCGACATCCTAGATACCGACAATCAGAGATTTCTTCTAAAATTAACGAAAACTTAAATTATTACTGACACAATGACTGATACTGATATTCTTCCTTACGGAAATTCGAAAATTTGTTCAGGATTCAGAGGAAAGAGTAGAGGTGAGTGTCCAACCATAGTCTTAGGACTGACGACCCTACGATGATGATTCAAAATACAGATATTTATTTTAAATTTGCTACCTAAAATCAGCCACATAAAGAGAAACCAGACTAAGACAAGTCCCTAAAAGAGGGCAGCAACTCTTTCAGTACACAGGGTGGTAGAGATCACGAGGATCGGTATGGCACAATACTGCGATGTGGAAGACAGCGGGAAACCACCACATTATGAGGTAAAGCAAAGAATATGAGAACAGAGGAAGTCAATAAAAAATGGGCGAGATAGGTTGGTAGGACACCTTCTCAGACATGAAGGTCTAGTCAGAGACATATTAGAGGCAGAAACAGGAGTTAGAAGGGGTAGAGGTAGACCTAGGTTAGATTACTATTCGCAAATAGTTAAGGATGTGGGTTGTTCTAGTTTTAGCAAAATGCGAAGTTTAGTTCAGGATAGGAAAGAGTGGAGGTACGTGTCCAACCAGTCTTAGGACTGACGATCTTATGATGATGATGATGACAAAATAAATTTCTTGTAAAGGTGTAGTTCCTTTGCTATTCGTGTGCATAATAAAAACACAAAAAATAAATAAGAGAAGATGTATCTAGAAGAATGGTAATCAAGTAACTTTCCGAAGTTATTATTCTCGGATGCGATTGAAGATGAGACGTCATACCGTAAGAAGTTTTGCACTGGTAAGTCGACAAAGATTTATATACCACCATCTAAAGGACTTTATAAGGATTACGTATGAATGCAGAAGGAAATACTTTATTGAAAGTCGGGAATATTTTGCATACAAACATTTCTGTCAAGCTCCGGAACGGAATAGAAGACAAGTACCTGTCAAGAGAGCTTTTCGTCATGTATTATGGAACAATATGTAGACGTTTTGTACTTTTTATTGTGATACCCGTTATTCATGTCGACTTCTTTTAGCGAGCCCGCGTCCCGACGGCGACGTTTCGGCGTCATCGTACGCTGCAGCAGATCTAATTTTAGATTATGGGGAACTAGAGGTATCCAAAATCAAATTGTCTCACTTACTTTCCAATAATAAATAAGCAAAAATGCTACTACAATAATGTTATGATTCATTCTATTGATTATTCTTCCCCTATTCCAACGCAAATATATTGGAGTTAAAAGTACTTTATTTAAAAACCACAGCTGATGTCTCGCCCAGATGGTTGGTCTTTCTCAAGGCTGGTTTTATTTAGTTAAAAATGTAAGAATCACGAATCATTAACAAGAAATAATAAATAAATAAATAAAAACCACGTGGTAACAATTATACACAAACAATTAAAAAATGAAACAATGTGTATATTCTGTCGAAACTGTCGGACGGGGATCGCGATTCCGATCTTTTTGGATCTCATCAGCGCGTCGCAGACAGCTCCGACAGAACACAGACCAACTTTTACCTGCTGTCTTAACAGGGCGTTTTAGAAAATACCACAAATGGCGCGGTAAACGCCATCTGTAGTACGATGCTACATTTTAGGATTACGTATGCTCAAACAAGGTCCACTTGTGTGGATATCTACTTGCCGAAACGAATCCCGGCATAGCTAACCTCAACGTGATAGGCACGTTACCATAATCGAATAAAATAATTCGAAGTGGTCTGTATTCTGTCGAAACTGCCAGACGAGGATCGCGATTTCGATCTTTTTGGATCTCATCAGCACGTCGCAGACAGCTCCGACAGAACACAGACCAACTTTTACCTGCTGTCTTAACAGGGCGTTTTAGAAAATACCACAAATGGCGCGGTAAACGCCATCTGTAGTACGATGCTACATTTTACTACAGATGGCGTTTACCGCGCCATTTGTGGTACTTTCTAAAACGTATATATTGTTTAAATGGCAAACCTATGCCAAGGGACCCCTCGCAACTACGATACTAACCCAATTACAAACGCCCCATTTTTCCAAACCAGCTGGAAGACAGATTATCCAATCAAAAACTAGAAGTATGCACCATTTTCACAAATTAAAAAAAGAAAACCGAAAATTAGGACTCGAATTAACGGTTGATTAGAAATGGTAACGCATAGCAACAAAATTCTCTTTAAAATGCAATAATCGGTCCGATTAACAACCACGTGATTTACGCGATACCGTTCAATTGGAAAAATGCACTTTTCATTTACACCGTTACCAGTTCGTTCCGCTGAAAAATAAAAATTCAGACAAAGGGCTCGACCGGCTGGATATCGATGTGCGTTCGTTCAATTTGCCTGGTGCATCATTTCGGATAATGCACACTCGAGTTTTTTAATTTAAACACAAAAATATTTTCACTAACAGTCCATAATCAAGGAGGCCTTCATTTGGAAACGAACGATACAACTCCCTAGATAATTTCGTTGTTTAACTGTTATCGTTTATTTGAACCCAAGAGATCATAATAATTTAAGGAATCTGTTCGGTTTTATAAATATGTACATATAAAACAACTTTAATTTTTCCATGTATTACGTCCTATCAGTGACAGTTTTGCAAATATGTAGCATGCCCTTTTGTGAACAAAATTGTAAACAATCGACCTCCAAATAGAACTATAGACACCTGAACGATGTTAGAGGTAATTCAGAACGTCATGGGCCGTGAACTTGAGTTGCTTAGTGACAAAACTCCGCCCCTTCGTTGGTTGCCACTGTTTACGATTTATCTCGAGCACCAACTCTTGTTCTATAGTAAAGTACAATATATGGTTCAAGGTCGAACTAATATTTTTGAATTGTACAATGTGGACACGAAGGGCGTCGGGCAGGTGTGGGTGCTGTACCTGGTATGCGACGCTAGCGACCCGCGATAGCCAAATCGCCGAGGGTGTAGCGAAAGCACCTGCCGAGGTGTAGGTCCTGGTGCTGGTACCAAACTCTAGTGCAAGACTGTAGTATCCAAATCGATCCCTGCGGCCAGTAAACCCTTAAAACTTACTAATTCTAAGAAAAAGCTGGAACCTTAAGGATTTGTGGTAGAGATTTGTGACATGAGTGTCAAAGGTCAGAGGATAGAGGCGATCCTATAAATCTGAGATAACTTATTAATGCCGGAGTGCAAGTAGTCTGACTGAGACGGGATTTGTCCTTCGAATATCGGACCAATAAATAATGGGCACTGGAACCTCAAATGCCTACAATGTAATAAAAATAAACCCTTTCTTCCCTGCCATCATTATTGTATTTCAATTTAAAACGCAGCTACTTCACAAAATACAAAGTAAGTGCAAAAAAATACTGGTTTGATTATATATGGAGATAAACGATAGGGTTTTGCAGCTTTTCTGGTCCTTCCGTTGCTACTTCTTCATTCTCTACGTTTAGTAGCTATCATTCCTAGTTAAAGGAAAGCTATAAGAGCTGCCAATCTCGTATACTGGTTAGTGAAAAAAAGAAAAACTGTTTGCTCCAATTTAATTTAAAGGCCACTGCAATACTGTCGCAACCGGAGATTCAATTAGTCAATCGAGCACGTAGTCCAAATTCAATTCTTTCATCAATCTGTAGGTAACTTTCATTTGAACTGAGCTCCCTTTAACTGCTTTATATTTTTATAGGCTCCTGAATCATTTTTCGTTTCAAGTACAAAAAAAAATCTTTTCATCGAATATAATAATTCGAAGTGGTCTGTATTCTGTCGAAACTGCCAAGCGAGGATCGCGATTTCTATCTTTTTGGATGTTATAAGCGCGTCGCAGACAGCTCCGCCAGAACACAGACCAACTTTTACCTGCTGTCTTAACAGCGCGTTTTAGAAAATACCACCAATGACGCGGTAAACGCCATCTGTAGTACGATGCTACATTTTAGAATTACCTATGCTCAAACAAGGTCCACTTGTGTGGATATCTACTTGCCGAAACGAATCCCGGCATAGCTAACCTCAACGTGATAGGCACGTTACCATAATCGAATAAAATAATTAGAAGTGGTCCGTATTCTGTCTAAACTGCCAGACGAGAATCGCGATTTCGATCTTTTTGGATGTCATCAGCGCGTCGCATACAGCTCCGCCAGAACACAGACCAACTTTTACCTGCTGTCTTAACAGCTTTTCATCACATTCTCTTATTTAATTGCAATTTTCAAAAAACCCTAATTGAATATTTTAATAACCTGACAAAAGAAATATTTTGTTCGACTTTAAATTCCATTAAATCCCAAATAATATACAACATTGCGAACATATCTTATGCTCTAACCATGTACGTGTTTTGTTGAAACTTGCTTGCTATTTAATCGCGCACGTACCAAAGAAAACTTTAAAACAAGCAAAATATGACAAATGTAAAACTGTGCAATTACAGCGTCTCGAGTTCCAGTAAACTCAATTTGCAAAAGAGGAACAGGGATGGAACGAACACGGTTAACGAATGAGTTTACATTAAGCTCCACTTCATGCAACATTTACAAATTTCCATCTCATTAGCGGCAGAAATATTTTCAATTAGCACACTTCCGAGCAGCAGCCGGATAACTATCTAAACTACCTGAAAGCCAGCACCAGCAGCGAGAATATCAGTAGTTAGGTAAGCGAGAAAGACGACACGAAAAAGGACGACCGGAGAATGACAGAGGTCTCCCCAAGAGCGACGGGGGGGGGGGAAGCGAAGGAGAAGGGAATACGACGAACTGATGCAACTGGTGTAATTTGGAGACTCGATGCTGCTTACAGTTCTTAAGTCTCTCCGGCGTCCGCCACTCGACAAACTTTCAACTCCTTTCGCCATTAAGGGTCATTCCCAGTTTCAACTCGAAGCGCAATTGTGTTTCGCATACAATAATTAATTGTGCCAGCAATAATTGCGCCACGAGCCAGAGGGGGCTAGGGACAGAAAAGGGCGATTTGAACTCGACGTAGAAGTTGCAGTTGGTTCCCTATGGCCAGACATCGACAGAACCCTCCAGCTCACTTGTGTGCAGCTCATACTGCGAATAGTTTCAAGTTGAGCTTCTGCCTCATTTATTGTCACAATTTACGGACGCGAAGATTTAAGTACATCGTCAACCGCATTCTCTTGCACATAAACGATTCGAGGGACACGCTTCCAGACCAGTCTGCATTATACTGTACTTAGCTAAATTAATGAAATTAAATAACTGGTCTTTCAGCGCGTCAACACTGTAATCATTTTTGCTAATTTGCCGAAACAGTACGAAAAATAAATTGTTCCTAAAAATGATGTTGCAAATTTTATCGACATTCCTTCGGTAAATTTGTATGAAATGAACTTTCAAAATTATTTCTTGCTTACCACAAAGGAAATTGAAGGAATTATCTGGAAAAAATTACTGTAGAAGCAAACAGTTGACTTCTGTTAATAAAATTGAAGATAGAAGATGAAAAGAACATAATACAGGGAAAGATTGAAGAAAAGAGAGGTAGATGAAGGCCAAGGCGATATTACTATGAAAAGAATACTGAAATGAGAGGAAGACAACTGGGAAAATTTGGCGATTATTCCACCAACAAGAGCTTGGCTCCTAAATAAAAAAAAGAAGAAATAAATTCAACTACAATTAGATGAAACACTTGAAACTCAATAATGGTTAATATTAAATATTAATGAGAAAATTCATCTTTAATTTTAATCCACTAAAAAGTGAAAGATCCAGGCTTTACGTACCAATGCTCTGAAAACAGCAACAATTTTTCCTCATTAACTTGAGGTAATTTTTAAAGGGTAAAAACTAAAGATAAATTTTCACATTAACATTTAAACCACAATTGCCTGAGTATTACACTGATAGGTACAAGCACCAGTTGTTCCAATCAAATTTTGTTAAAAAATGTATAACTAGAAGTTAACGGCATCATAATTTTTTAAGTAATAAAATACCTATAATTAGCCCTTTATGTTTCGTAAGGTGTCCTACCCTCTTATCTCAACTCCTTTTTCTTTTTTTTGACTTCTATGGCACCGTTTGTTCTCTTATTGTTTCCAATACCTCCACATTCCTAAGCAACAAAGAAAAAATATGCAACGGTAACATTATGTTTATATTCACGCCTATTATTGCTGTAAGCCTTTCATTTACCAAGCTGTTAATGTTAATGAAAAGTACAACGTGACTTAGAGATACTATAAAAACAAAAATATAAAATCAGTCGTTACTTTTATGACATTTTACACTACTTCCGGTGGCAATTGTTTTGGTACGTGATGCATTTTTGTTTCCTTTTAAATTTCCTTGCGCTTTTCACGCAACTTTATATGAATAAAGTGGTACTAGGGCTTCTTGCTACACGTATTCCAGTGAAACGGTCTACAATATGGAAACCTCATAGGTATGTAGGCAATTAAAAGTTATAGCATTTTTAATGTTTGCGATAAAGTTTTCAGTTCACTAGAAAATAGCAATCATATTTTACTGTAATGGCAAGATTTTCTGATTTTTCTTTACTTTAAAAATGAATTTGTATAGAAAGAACTTCATGTACCCTAGACAAAAATTTTCAGTCTCTCTCCAGTCTCTCAGAGTCTTTCAGCGTCTCTGAGAACGTCTCTCACAGTCTCTTAGTTATTGCCTAGGTGTTTTTATGAATCTTTCACAGTCTCTGTATGAGAGACACGAACGATAAAGTTGTTAATTCAAAGATTCGAGTCTCTCGTAGAAAGACTGGGATCTCCGAAATATGTTGAAAGTAGAAAATTTTAACCATGTCTAGCGAGACACCACTTATTGAGAGATTCGAGTCTCTCGTTCAGAGATTTGAGTCTCTCGTTCAGAGATTCGAGTCTCTCGTTCAGAGACTGGATACGAAATGAGGATCTCTCTAATAAAATATTAACCATGTCTATCGAGACACCACTTATTGAGATTTGAGTCTCTCATTCAGAGACGCTAAACAGTTTTTTTTTGACAGTCTCTCTCAGCAACACCAGAGAGACTCGATGAGAGACGGAGACTCGAGTCTTGCTTTCAGAGACCCTGAGAGACTGAACATTTTTATCTCTGGTAATAAGTACCTAGAACAGATTGAGTTTTAATGTCATCAATTAAATTTTAAGAAACAAAAATATTTCCAAAGTGTTGAAAATTTACAAATATGATTATCATTTATAAAAACCTTCTATTCAATTGGCACAGTTTAGCTATACCTACAAGTAGATAATTAATAATAATATAATAATAACAATGTATAAAATATTCTTATTAAGTACAAGAGCTATTCAAATATAAACAAGGCTATTATTAAAAAAAATCACTATCTACACTGTTACTTTTTAAAATATTCTTCAGCATCATTTTTTTATATATCTCCTCTATTTCACTATGCACTTTTTCCATCGAATAGGTAGTTTTCCTGCCGTTTTCGAAGAAGAAAATATTTAGCTCAGTTAAGCTCGAATTTCTCAACCTTTTCCTCATTGTAAAAGCATTCCCTACCAAGCGCTTCCTTGAGCGACCCACATATGTGGAAATCGCATAGTAAAGGTTTCAAGGGGAATACAGTACATTTGGCCCAATTTTTGTGTGGGTGTGCACAGTGCGGTATTGCATTGTCCTCAGAGAGCAGAGGGTTTCCAATGGATTGATGAGACCGTTTATGACGATATGCAATCTGAATTTGGTTCAAAAATCCACGGTTATAAGCATTGTTTACTGTATTACGAAAATGAAGAAAGAATCCTGAAAAATTGACGCCATATCATCTTCCCAACGTTTAAACGTGTTTAGACTTTAGATTCTCCTGCCTTGACTCCTACATACAACAGGCTTTCACTCACGTTCATAAAAGTGTTCTTTCTCAAAATTATTTTCTTAATCGTTTCCAAATTTCAGCTGGATTAACGCTTTCTTTGGTTAGATATTTTATTAAGACAATTAAAGAACTGAACGCTCAAAGTATGATCCCTTCTTTATCCTCAGTTTCCAAAGAGTCGTTTATATTTGATCCCACCTCGTAGATAATATTCTTGTAAAAGGAAAAACCACGTAAAACAAGGTGCAATGAGCATATGTCCCTTTTAGGTATTATATCCTTATAATGGCAGTGTCGAGTAGTAAAACGGTATTCAGAAGAAATATCCGTTTGAAAATTTAATTTCCATTGCACTCGTTCAGCAACAAGCACCTTTCGTGCCTAGTGTTCATTTGTTCGAATGGTATCTTTGAAGAAAATTGCCTCTTGATATCGATTGGTCATTGCATACGAAACAAAACGTGTCATCTAGTTTGTATTACTAGTACATGTGCGCATTATTCCAACACAAAGGAAATTTTACAAATAAAACCAGTCCCGTGCCTGTTACTTGCACCTTAAATCATTGATGAAGTCGTTGTGTATTGCTAATGGCTCTCCGACTTGACTCGGGTATGAATCTATTATATTTAATGCAGCACGACATTCAAGAATTTCAATGATTTGAACGAGTTTAACTTTATAAGTAGAGTTCGAACCTTATTACGTGGAACTCACGGTTCAGGAGTTAAAACAAATGCATCTTCACAATCGTATTTTGAGAGATCATTTTCAACAATAAGTTTGAAAATAAAATTCCGAAAAAAATATTTTTGAATTCGTTGTTGCTTTTCAAGTACACAAAAATGTGTATATTGCGGGACCACTGTCGACGTGAAACATTTTCGGGTTCTTTTATATTCTATACCTACATGGAAAACACTCAAGTGGAAATTACTCAATCCCCTGGATCAGGGCTGTCCAACTGGCGGCCCGCGGGCTGTATACGGCCCGCCAAATTATTTTTACGGCCCGTGAGTACATTTCACTATGAATAAAATGTTACTAAATTAATATTATTGATATTGTTGCTAAAAAATTACGGCCACAATGTTATCATTAATAAATTACGAATATTTTTAGAGTTTTATCTTCCAAACATTGAATTTGTTAAGGTAGTGGGAAACCATTTTAAAATTAAATAAATAATCATTTCATAACTGATATGTGTTTTCTTGCTGAAATTATTTTATCTTTAATTTACTGAAGTACTGAAGTGCACTATAAATATATTTTCGATAAATAAATAAAATCGGTAAGTAATCGTTGAGTTGATATGAACGGGAGGGAACTCGGCTAGTACACGGGAGGGAATTCGACTATCTATATTTTAACCAAAACTACCTGCGGAAGAGAATTCGGCATCACTGTACAACAAGGAGCTCCGTAAGAAAAATTTCCATTCAAGTTCAATGGGAATCAATGAAAAATTTGTAAATTCCATTCAAAACCATTTGGGATAAATGGAAAAATAATTGTTTCCATTTACAATAATTCCCCGTAGAACAAATTTCCATTAAACTTCAATGGGAATCAATGGAAAATTTGTAAATTCCATTCAAAACCATTTGGCATAAATGGAAAAATAATTGTTTCCATTTACAATAATTCCCCGTAGAAAAAAATTCCATTGAACTTCAATGGGAATCAATGGAAAATTTGTAAATTCCATTCAAAACCATTTGGCATAAATGGAAAAATAATTGTTTCCATTTACAATA
>NW_020438929.1:39616-49447 GCF_000699045.2 Agrilus planipennis
TCCTCCGCTTTATATCCCTACTACTCCTTCCATCCTGACGACTTATCTGACTTCCTAGATACCTAAAATCAGCCGCTTCTACCAATCTTTCGTTTCCTACCTTTACATTCACTCTTTTTCTACTTTTTCTTCCATTGAATAAGAGTATTTTTGTTTTACTTTTATTTATTTTCATACAGTACTGTTTGCACCTGTAAATCTATCCCTACAGTTGTACTATCTTTAATAATGTTGATTGCGTCTTCGATGTATTGATCTTTAAAATAAGTAATTTCAAATATACTTGAAAACGTCCCTTTGAAATAAGTAATTGAAAGTTGGTCATTATCGATTCCTAAACTATAAGAAGACTTTTTAATCATGATTAGTGTTTTGGGTACGAATGCAGCTGGCACTTGACCAGTTTTGTGAGAACGTCGACAGAATTTCCTTCCAACACTGCAACACGATTTACTGGGATGTAGATAAGTGCAAAGGAGATTTTAAATTATTCTTCCCACCGTGCTGTTCATCTCACAGTCACAAGCTATCAAATAATAGATGACGCATGCAACGTTTGATAGTCGAGTATTCTTCGTGTTCACAACGTTCGCAGCCGCCGCGCTGCATTCGCCCCTTGCACGTCTTATCTTCGCGAATAAAGTCACCCCCGAGCCCCTACCTTTTACTGTCAACTTTTATCCACTCCGTATGCAGAAAATGTAAAGCCAATGTCACGATTCTGCCGCTACAACTTGCGATAAATTCGCTGTTATAAGAGCTTCGCGGATAATTCGCTTTCATAAACAAGCGATATAAAAATTATACGGCTTAAATGTGAAGTTGGGTGCAAAAGAATACAATTAAATCCTCTGTCGGGAAAAAAACGAAATGACTTTCCGAACAACCCAATAGTAAACAAGTTTGGTAGTAATATCTGTGCGTGGGTGGCAGTACCTAAACATCGAGAATCTCCTTCTGATACATTATTTTCTCATAAGAAGTCCGAAAAAGTTTCAAGATGGTTTATAATGTTTAATTCACTAACTAAATAGCGATATGTACCGCTCAATTAAAGATGTACAAACATGATAGAATGTTCTAGGAAGTTTCGAAAAGCTTCCGGAATTATCCAGAATTTTCTAAAAAATTATAGATGTATGTTAATTTTCAAAATGAAACGTCTGCATTTAGTTGGTCTACCCTGCACATTTTTTATTTTTTTTCAAGCAAGGTCACTTATAAATTGATCTGAATAATGTTCGATATTCTTATCGAATGAAGAACAATCTTAAGTCATGACCATCCAGGCCGAATATGAAACATATTATTTTGATAATAAATTCTACCACCATGTGCCGAAAGGACCGTTGGTTAGCGTAAGGAAACAACCAGAAGTAATAAAAATTCAATATTGCAACCCTGTCCATTTATTCCAACGTATGTGAATTCCACACGTACAAGCACAGGTGCATTACACGGATATATCCACATATTTACATGCATAATGTGTCCATGTACCCATGTGAGGTAAGTAGGTAATGCCAGTACACTTACATATTTCTGTGTTTGTTCGGGCAGGTTGCTTGAGATTACGACTTTCATTCTGTATGCAGCGACTGCATCAAGAATACGTAAGCGACATGTTTTGCAAATATCCCCTGTTATAGAGATCATAAACTAGCACTGCTTATCCATAAGCCCGATCGTAAATTGCAAAAGCGACAATCCCAACGTGTTACTGTTCCTGTTAGGTCTAGGTGCTCTTTCGCTCTTGCTCGATTACAATTGTTCTTACTCTGTTATGCACACAGCCGACTGTATCATATTTGGAAAACTTCCCTCCAAATTTGTTACATTTACAACTTGAAGAAATGGAAAATAAAACACTTTCGACAAAAGGTCAGAATATAAAGCAAAAAATCCATCACGGTTATGTGTAAGTATATTACAATTTTGTTGGTAAGTTTTAAGATCATCACAACTTTTTTGTAATTACTTGCAACATAAGTAAATTTATAAAAGTTAATAAGGGAACAATTATCGAAAGTTTATAAAAGAATAATAATAAGACAAACTGGGAAAAATTTTAAAAAGGGCTTTTCAGAACATAGGAACAGTTATGTAAAAAACAAAACCATGTCACCGAATCAAGCCATAACTTTAATAATAAAAATATCTAGCATTTAACCCTTGCGTCTTTTTCATTATTAACATTCTAGCCCTATATTTATTAATTTAAACTAGCACATGAATATTTTTGATAAAAAACGTACTAATCAAGCAATTAAATTACAATCGAAGCTAGAAATAAATGCATTCCAAGGCAAATTCAAAGAAAATCTTAACAGTAGAGCTACTAGGGCTTAGATCTGCGCTATTTTACTGTAAAATGCAAGTGTTATGTTATTCTTCCTTACCAGATTTGTTTACTTTTTAAAATTTCCTAAACAATATTGGTTTCGATGTCAAAATCAACTGTAATGTTATCCTTTTTTGAAATATAAACGGAGGCATAATAAAATTTTAACCCAACTTACTTTAAAGACTGCATCCTTACTATAAGAAGTTGAATTGTGTCGATAACACAAACGAAACGTAATCGTCAAATCTTACCTGAAAAAAAGAAACAAATGTTAGTTCGTTTTTCGTTTGTTGATTAGTGTACTATAACATACAGTATTGTTTATTGTATAAGTTTTAAATTTGCGGAATTTGTGATATCGTGTAAAAAAACATTCAGATTCAAAACAAACTTTTGGTTCCTTTGTGTAATCCCTAGTTTTGGTTCATAATTTTGTAGTTTATTTTTTCATTTAAAAGGGTAGATAATAAAATTAAAACACCTGTTTTTTTTATTGTTGTTTAGCATTTAAAACCTTTTTAAAACAGCAACACAAAGTTTTCAGTCAAATACATGCAGGAATATTCACAACCATATCAATAGCAATCTACGTACTAACTTTTTATGATCATATTTCGCGGTATTGAATCAATTCGGAGTAGTTCACGTGGGGCTTCGGTTTATCCGAAATTTTTGTTATCCATTCCGCCGTCCTGATCATTTCCGATAAACGGGAGTTTACTGTAATAGCAAAGAACCTCTTGGAAAAGGTTTCGGAACCCTCATAATATTTCGCGACTTATTTATTCAATTTATTTATGCATATTTACTTTCGATTACTGTATAATTTGTTTAGATGATTGCTTTCCGACTTCCAGATGACAAACAAAAGCCCTTTGGGCTAATATAATCGGTCGTTTTCTAAATAAAATTATTTTTGATTCCTATTCTATCTATCCCCACAGGGGTATCATATACATATATCTCATAAATTTATTTAAAACTAATAAAAAGAAAAGCTAAAAATCCATCTTGCCAATTTCAACATTCTAGGTGAACCGCATAATTTTTGATGATAAGTCAACACGCGATCAACAACATCGAGCCCTAAAATTAATACATGAAAGTGGTTTAACCCCTTTAAAGAGTTCTTAATAAGATATTCGTTAGAAATTAGTCTGTATATAACATGTAAATCACTAACCCAGAGACGAGAAACGCATTTTAAATTTATAAAAAGTTGTTTTGAAAGGGGCATCATACATACAATAAGCGGCGACAAAAATATATTTTAGTTGTACCTACACTTATGGGTTATCGCTTAGAAGTATCGTTTCAAGTTTTTTTTGGCATTAATTAACACAGCGGCGGGCTACGGAGATGACTTCATATAGGTAGTATTCATCCCTGTACTTGCTAAAAATTCTTTAATATCAAAGAACAAGCAATTCATTATCATAAGGTCATCAGTCCTAAGGCTGGTTGAACACCTACCTCCACTCTTTCCTATCCTGAGTTAATCTTCGCATTTACCTAAAACTAGAACCACCTACATCCTTAACCATTTCCGAACAGTAATCTAATCTAGGTTCACCTCTACTCCTCCTAATTCCCGTTTCTGCCTCTAATATGTCTCTGACTAGACCTTCATGCCTGAGAAGGTGTCTTACCAACATATCTCTCCTATTTCTTATCAGCTTCCATAGAATCCTTTCTTCTCCTATTCTTTCTAATACCTCTTCATTTCTAACCTTCTCTAACCACGGTATCCTCACCATTCGCCTGTAACAGCACATTTCGAATGCTTCTAACCTCTTCTTTTCCGCCGCGTCCACTATTCATGTTTCGAACCCATACAACTCCGCGCTCCAAACATAGACTTTTACAATCTTTTTCGAGTTTCTAAATTAACCGTTTGCGAGCATAGAGTGACTTCTTTTTATTGAAGGCGACTCGACTCTGAGCTGTCCTCTGCTTTATATCCCTACTACTCCTTCCATCCTGACGACTTATCTGACTTCCTAGATACCTAAAATCAGCCGCTTCTACCAATCTTTCGTTTCCTACCTTTACATTCACTCTTTTTCTACTTTTTCTTCCATTGAATAAGAGTATTTTTGTTTTACTTTTATTTATTTTCATACAGTACTGTTTGCACCTGTAAATCTATCCCTACAGTTGTACTATCTTTAATAATGTTGATTGCGTCTTCGATGTATTGATCTTTAAAATAAGTAATTTCAAATATACTTGAAAACGTCCCTTTGAAATAAGTAATTGAAAGTTGGTCATTATCGATTCCTAAACTATAAAAAGACTTTTTAATCATGATTAGTGTTTTGGGTACGAATCCAGCTGGCACTTGACCAGTTTTGTGAGAACGTCGACAGAATTTCCTTCCAACACTGCAAAACGATTTACTTGGATGTAGATAAGTGCAAAGGAGATTTTAAATTATTCTTCCCACCGTGCTGTTCATCTCACAGTCACAAGCTATCAAATAATAGATGACGCATGCAACGTTTGATAGTCGAGTATTCTTCGTGTTCACAACGTTCGCAGCCGCCGCGCCGCGCTGCATTCGCCCCTTGCACGTCTTATCTCCGCGAATAAAGTCACCCCCGAGCCCCTACCTTTTACTGTCAACTTTTATCCACTCCGTATGCAGAAAATGTAAAGCCAATGTCACGATTCTGCCGCTACAACTTGCGATAAATTCGCTGTTATAAGAGCTTCGCGGATAATTCGCTTTCATAAACAAGCATTACATTACCTCACCCTATAGTCCTTTAAAGGAATAACCGTATTGGTAATCCTTAGCAATAACTGGTAACATCTCGTCCGTTTCCAACCGGTATAAACTTCAATGAATTTATATCAGGAGCACGTGGCCAGAATAGCTTTATTCATTGACAATTTGTGTCCCTAAGGTCCGGAAATGGAGTCCGGGTCGTCTTTCCTCGTCCTTTCTACTCTCTATTTCGTCTCGCAGTGCAGTCGGTAGATCGTTTTCCCCCCGGAGTCCCCCATTCCATATGTCAACTCTGTTCCCGTAAATACCACCACAATTCTTCCCGAAATGAAATTGGAAAGCGGTGGACAAATAAGATGAAAGTTGATTCGTAAAGTGATTGCCGGAAATTCTCCAAGCGTCCCACCGTTCAAAATATTCTTCCAAGTCTCATTTCCTGATAGTGTTGATTTTTGCAGCACTCACATTTATAAATCTTCTTTTCCGTAATGTAGATATTACGTTGTGATACTTNAAATATTTTTTTAATTAACATAAACTGACTGCATTTATAAATTTTCTTGGCCCCCGAAATGTTTGATGAAGAAAATATGGCCCGCGGGCTATGATAAGTTGCACAGCGCTGCCCTGGATTATAAAAATACCTCCGATACATTGATTTTGCTAACCGTCGTTCCGCCGATAACAATTCTTCCTAGTACCTCATATATTAGTCTGTTCAAAAAGTATCGAGAATTTTGTGTTTTTTCAAAAATTACTTATTTATTTACGAATATCTATTTAATCCTCTTTAAATAAATCCCCATCATATAATATGCACTTTTGCCAACGTTTTTTTCAAACCAGAAGAACTTTAAAAAAATCTTTTTTTTAATCTTATTCAGCTTCTACTTCGATGCTGTCTTTATCTCCTCAATCGTGGCGTAGCGTTGTCTTTTCATGGGCCTCTTCAGTTTCGGGAATAAGAAAATGTCACAGGGGGCCAAATCTGAGGAATACGGTGGCTGCGGCATTATTAGTGTGTTGTTTTTGGCCAAAAATTCGCGCACAAGCAACGATGTGTGAGCAAGGGCGTTATCATGGTGTAAAAACAAATTTTTGATCTTCCACAAATCCGGGCGTTTCTGGCGGATTGTCCTGTGCAAATTGTGCATAACTTGCAGGTAATATTCCTTATTGACCGTTCTACCCTGTGGCAAGAACTCATTACGCACGACGCCTTTGTAATCGAAGAAAACTGTAAAGCAAAACCTTCACATTCGACCTAACTTGGCGCGCTTTTTTCGGTCTTGGCTCGTGCGGCAGCTTCCATTGGGATGATTGAGCTTTGGTTTCCACGTCATAACCGTAAACCCATGATTCATCACCAGTTGTGACCTTCTGGAGCAAATTTGGGTTGTTGCGGACAGAGTCCAACACAGCTCCTTAGCAATATTAATGCGATGCTGTTTTTGGTTGAAATCGAACAGTTTTGATACGAATATGTCCAAATCATTGGTAAAAATCGAATGGCAGGGCTCGGCTTATCGGTCATCTGCTCTATCGGAAAAATAGGACGACAGCCAAATGTGTACACCCAGTTAACACTGGGGCTTTCCAGCGTAGAAAATTTAGAACACTAAAAAATTTTGGCGGTGTTGTAGAACACTATAATAAATAGGTCAAACCTTAACGTCAAAAGGCGACACTAACAAGCGTGCGAAGTACTTTTCGGTTACCTTCTTCAGGGACTAAAATTCTTTTCTACCCTGAAGAAGGTAACTTTGTTACTGAAGAGTAGTCAGCCATGTTTTGGTGATGGAGTTTGAGCTATTTAGAGTGTAATTTTTTAGAGTCAATAAACAAAACTAACTTTGTACTTGAGCAGGCACAAAGTTACAGAAAACCACTCAAACATTCTCAAAGTAAAATTTTTGTGTTTGTTTATACATATAAGTAACTAATATTGTTCTTGGGATAAATCAATTTGATCGCTTAAGTAGATAGATAAATGTCGACTTCAATGAACATTCTTTCTCGCTGGAAAGCTCCTGCTACTCGTGTAACTTTACAAAAGGTTTTACCTTTCAAAAAATTTTTATAACAATTAAATACACGTACTGTCTGTACTGTCATACGAATCGTTGTTGTAAACAATTAGACATCACGCTGGCTTTTCTTGTTTCGGCGTATTTTATTGATCAGGCACCAGGGTCTTTTCTTTCTTTCTCTATTTTTCGTCTCGGTTTTTTAACTAATGCGGAAAGCGTTCGTTCGCGAATGATAAATGACGTTATCGACCGAGTTGAAACGTTTGTATTAGTACACGATTCCTATACAAAGTACACATGCTTGCAGACCTCTCAAACAAACATTTCGATATTTTTAACGTGTTATGGCGAAAAAATCTAATTTACAACGCAAGCATATTGTCTCTGACAGATATATTTTGTGCTGTTTTTAATAACTTAAGCGGAATTAATAACTGTTAACTATTTCTAATAGCAGTGACCCTTAGTACCGTCCTGGGCACCGTAAAAAATTCTACGCCATTATCCATATTTTATACAAAACGAATGAAAATTTAAAGTACTTTTTGACTTTCTGCTATAAAAGCTACTAATTTTTCAAAATTGGGAAGTTACTGATTTCAGATCGATAAAATTATGACGAATGCTTCAAATCCCATCAAAATCAGTTGATCCGTTGAAAAAAATTGTTGACGAAAAGTTTCTTTTTTCTTTTGAAACAACATTCGAATTCGAGATTTGATACTCTGCTATCTGTTTGTGACTAAACATTAACACTAAAATAACTGAAAATTTACTGATTCATTTTGATTGAGAATAAATTGGCTTTTATTACTCTTTAAAAAACAATTGTAGGAGCATTACTTGCATTCACATTAATTAAATAATGTTGTGTATATGGCAAAGGTTTTTGTAGAGTGGGAGTGTGAACGCGGCATCGATTTAGAAACTAATACATGGAACAGTAGTCCCGCAAGTGGGAAAGAAACCGGGGAAAACTGGAGTTAATTTTCCTTGCTGAATATTTATGTATGTATTCCGGGAGTTTCATAATGCTTTAATTATATGTAGATAGAGGCGAGTAATTATTTAAACAACAGCTTTAACCAAACAAAGCACAACTGCAACGGGCTTCTTCATCAAATGCATATTTTTCGCTCATTGTGTATGCGCTCAAAGTGATTAAAACTTCAGAAAGAAAATTACGGGCTCGCAGCGACCTTTTACATAGTGAAATTTCCCTTAATATTCATGCACACTGTTTACTTTAAAAAAAAAAAAGCACGCAAAAATTTCGTAACAATATACATTCAGAATAATACCAACTTTACTTTACTTTATTATCATTTTCTAATATTAATCAGCCTTAATATCTATCTAAAAAATAATTTAATCCTATCTTCAAAACTAAAAACATTAGTAAAAAGTGGTCCACGTTTGCAAAACGCGATCAAGATTGAAAGATTTGCTTATTGAATTTTTATTTAATATTCTTGAAATTCCTATAATAAGCATGTCAAAATGTATTAAAAATTACTTGCACGAGACACTACATATCAAGTTTGATAATAAAATATATAATATACTAGGTTGTACCCGCGGCTTCGCTCGCGTTACTGTCCTAAATACGTATCAAAGATTATCGATGACCACAGAACTAATTTTTCTATCCTTCGGGAACAGTATTATTTTTCTGGATAAAAGGTACCCTATATCGTTTTTTGTACTCCTAGCAACGTGTATACAAAATTTGATTATGATTGGTTGAGTTGCTGACACATAAAATGGTAACAAACAAACAAGAAAAGAAGTTAGGATTATAAATAATTTTCCTTCATTTACGATTAAATTTATACGCACTTGTAAATAATTTTCGCAACTTCGCAGCGAAATAAGAGTAGGTACTATCAATATATCGTCCATTATTAAAACTAAAGTGAACCGCAACGAATTTGTCAGAAAGTAGAGAAATGGCCGGAACCCTTTTAGTAAGTACATGTTGTAAAGTAACCTTGCCTGTCGTTACTATCGTCAGAGAAGATCGGGATAACCTAACCACAACATGAGTTTTTCATGAGTCAAGGGAAAGTAAACCCACAACGGTTTACCAATGCATGAGTGTAAGAAATTCGACTGGGAGGACTTCTCCCTTAAACATCCGACCAAAGTAATAGACTTGAGAAACCCGAGAGTACCTGGTGAGTTTCTTTTCTGTCCCGTTTAATGTGAGGTAGGGCTCGTAGTAGTGGTAGTGATTACTTATACCCTCCGTGCTGGTATAAATATGATTGGTTCCACGCCTACACTCAGGTACCCAGTCTGCTATTTGTAAGAATTGTAAGGATGAAGTAGGACCTGCCTGCAGCAGAGTGTTCTAAGGGATATTGCTCACTTCCTAGATAGAACTGGTAGAGGTGGCCTCGTCCACCGCGCGATGACTTCCCAATCTGTCGGCCAAGGAAGCCGTGGTGGGTAAACCGCAAGGGATTTGTCACCACGAAAATCAAAATGAATCGGTGGCAATCCTGTCCTTTAATGGGACTTATGGTGGTAGATCGCCCTTGATCCCCTGTTAATATAGGGTTGTTCGGAAAGTCATTTCGTTTTTTTTGTGGAAATGAAAGACAGTTTTCGTATAATAAACAAATACTTTATTAAATTATATATTGACCGTTCTGGTCCAACACCTTTTGCCATCTTTCTGGTAGTAGCATAATTCCACGCTCATAAAATTTTTGGTCTTTGCT
>NW_020438929.1:54491-75527 GCF_000699045.2 Agrilus planipennis
GTTGATTGCGTCTTCGATGTATTGATCTTTAAAATAAGTAATTTCAAATATACTTGAAAACGTCCCTTTGAAATAAGTAATTGAAAGTTGGTCATTATCGATTCCTAAACTATAAGAAGACTTTTTAATCATGATTAGTGTTTTGGGTACGAATGCAGCTGGCACTTGACCAGTTTTGTGAGAACGTCGACAGAATTTCCTTCCAACACTGCAACACGATTTACTGGGATGTAGATAAGTGCAAAGGAGATTTTAAATTATTCTTCCCACCGTGCTGTTCATCTCACAGTCACAAGCTATCAAATAATAGATGACGCATGCAACGTTTGATAGTCGAGTATTCTTCGTGTTCACAACGTTCGCAGCCGCCGCGCTGCATTCGCCCCTTGCACGTCTTATCTTCGCGAATAAAGTCACCCCCGAGCCCCTACCTTTTACTGTCAACTTTTATCCACTCCGTATGCAGAAAATGTAAAGCCAATGTCACGATTCTGCCGCTACAACTTGCGATAAATTCGCTGTTATAAGAGCTTCGCGGATAATTCGCTTTCATAAACAAGCATTACATTACCTCACCCTATAGTCCTTTAAAGGAATAACCGTATTGGTAATCCTTAGCAATAACTGGTAACATCTCGTCCGTTTCCAACCGGTATAAACTTCAATGAATTTATATCAGGAGCACGTGGCCAGAATAGCTTTATTCATTGACAATTTGTGTCCCTAAGGTCCGGAAATGGAGTCCGGGTCGTCTTTCCTCGTCCTTTCTACTCTCTATTTCGTCTCGCAGTGCAGTCGGTAGATCGTTTTCCCCCCGGAGTCCCCCATTCCATATGTCAACTCTGTTCCCGTAAATACCACCACAATTCTTCCCGAAATGAAATTGGAAAGCGGTGGACAAATAAGATGAAAGTTGATTCGTAAAGTGATTGCCGGAAATTCTCCAAGCGTCCCACCGTTCAAAATATTCTTCCAAGTCTCATTTCCTGATAGTGTTGACTTTTGCAGCACTCACATTTATAAATCTTCTTTTCCGTAATGTAGATATTACGTTGTGATACTTTAACGAAGCATTATCTTATTTAAACGAATTTTCATCTCAAATATTAACAAGAATCAGCAGCTGTATCGAAGGGTACCCACAAATGTGGCCTTTTTTAGTTATCTAGCGTTGTGAGTAATATTTCGTTTAAAAAAACGGATAGACAGACACATGACTGATGTTATAACAGTTCCATTTTTAATTCGGACATAGGTAATCCTAACCAGAAAACCAACTTAACATTGTAGTTGAAAAAAAAATGTATCATTCAACATTCAAACTGCAAATGTAAATATGTACGCATAATATTGTTTTGTTGATAGATACGTTATGTTCAGACGATAGACTTATTATTATTAATTTTTCTATAATCTATAAGTAAAGAACCATTTTTTTTATTTTTCTCAAAATTTTAGGTTCAGTAATTTGGAAAACCGCTATGTTCAAAATTTATTTACTTATGTTATGCATTCGTGTATTGGTCATAGAAATTCATATGTATTAGATTTCACATACAAGTGACCCCATAAGGGTTCCATTTTTCATTCGAACGTAGGGATAAATAATAATAAATAATTTTAAGCGGGTCCAGATGTTTTTGAGCATATTCCTTCCTCCAAAAAGTGATAAGGGTGGCGCTCAAAACCCGTCCGGACCTGGACTTCGATCCGCCAGTTGCCGATCGTTGCTCTAGACCGTGACGATCGGTTTCAGTGGGAATACCGACGGAGTCCTTTACCTAACGTTCTTAAGCCTTGGTGCAACTACACCGAAGGACCTCACACCCACGGTACGCCCTGAGGATGTCAACGAGTTTGTAATTAGCGAAACGTCGAATTCATTCTATCGGGGTTTTCACCAAAGGAGAAGGAATCTCACATAACAGTCATCACGCATAANTTTGAAAAACTTTTTTTTTAATTTTCTATTGACTCCTCAAAAATGACACCATGTTCAAAATTAATTTATTTATGTAATGCGTCCATGTATTGGTCACAGAAATTCATATATGTATTAAAGTTCACACACAAGTGATCCTACAAAGGTTCCATTTTTCATTCGGACGTAGGGAACCCTAAAAGGGTATAAAACAACAGTTGAAGCAAATTTATTTGAAGCAGAAGCTTCTAAATATTAATTGTCGAGTCGCACTGTAATTGACATACTACGTGTGCGCTGTATGAGTAGCCAATAGAATCTAGGCACCTGCAATCCCTACGCATTCCTCTTAAAAGCCCCCACTCCGTTAGCTTATGTTCGGTTCCTTTACTATTCCTATACTTATGTGAATACAATGCTTGTTATGGCGTAAAATTGTTTCTTCTTTAGTGAGAAGTTCCTTCTTTCCGTCTACTAATGCTGATGGGCAGGTAGTGGGAATGGATGGGTGGTGGTTGGGGTGAGAAAGACGAAATGGAGATAAAAGAGAGCGAATGATTTATCTGTGGAAAATTACTGTTCCAGCATTTGCCCACGTGATCGAAAGGAAATCACAGAAAAACTTGGATAAGTGCAGACGGACTCGGAATCCAACCGGTGTCTTCCCGAATGTTAAGCAATGGTCTAAATCTCTAGGCTAAGGGTCAGCAAATAATTTGAGGTGGGGTCCAGATGTTTTTAAGCATATTGCTTCCTCCAAAAGGTGATAAAGGTGGCGCTCAAAACTCGTCCGGACCTGGACTGCAATCCGCCAGTTGCCGATCGTTGCTCTAGACCGTGACGATCGGTTTCAGTGGGAATACCGACGGAGTCCTTTATCTAACGTTCTTAAGCCTTGGTGCAACTACACCGAAGGACCTCACACCCACGGTACGCCCTGAGGATGTCAACGAGTTTGTAATTAGCGAAACGTCGAATTCATTCTATCGGGGTTTTCACCAAAGGAGAAGGAATCTCACATAACAGTCATCACGCATAACTCAAATAATACCGAAAGTGAAGGCCTAACACTTTTCACATATGTCTATGCTTTATTCTTGAATACGACGGTGTATAAAGATAGAAAAAAGGTGTAGATGAGCAGCTCTTTAACGTCTAGTATCCAGATATGTATAAAGATTTCGTCTAGCAATTTCGCGCCGTCGTGTAATATGTAATAACGAACATAAAAAGCTTTGAAAGCATCTCTGCCGTTCGTTGTGCAGGAATCTCATTTATTTCGTCAGGAATGCTCAACTATCTACTGTCTAAATTGCAAAGTTTGAAGTGCATATCACACCATTCCGTTCTTTTGATAACTCAATATCTGTAGACATTCGCATTCAGGTGCTCCCGCCCGTTTCTACGTCCTTCTCTTACAAACTGAATTAAAGATGACACCGTATTTCCTGCAAAACTTCCAACGACAGAGAACTTTTTCGTTACTTTCTTAAAAATGTCTCCTCCATTTCATCGTTGTTCGTTTTCCCATTCCCGCTCCCCTCGCATTTTCATGTCTTCTTCAACTTCCTCTATTATTCATCGGGTTGTCGGGAAGGGAATAATTTCTAGGTGCGCGGCTTTGGGACAAAATTGGACGTCTTAAATTTCATCCCTAACTTTTTAAAAATATTTAAAGAAAAGTAAGGTAGAAAGCGCTTTAAGTAGAAACCGTATTTTAGATAGTTCCCTCTTTGCTGTATAATTCAACAATGGTATTAGTAATTGCAAGTTCGCCGGGCACTCGGTGAAGCATACGTATATTCAAGCAATATTAGAACAGATATATATGAATAAGAAACTTGGTTAACTCCACTTATACCGGGTTTTACACACGAAGTTACCATCCGAAACTAGTCCTGGGCGTGAATTGTCAACACAGGAATTAATAGCACACCGAGTTGTGATAATAACTGAGGAGAATGTAAAAAATGACGGTTGTCGAACGATTAAAAACGTAAATAACAACAGCAAACTACCACAGTGACGAACAAAATTGTTTAGACGCCCATTACGATAAAATTAATTCAATAACAACGTTGTTTAATCTAATTAAAGTATTTCTCAACATGCCATTAAGAACACAAATGAAAGATAAAATTAACATTTTATAAACATTAACAGGTAAATGAATAAATGATAGAAATGGATAGATGGATTTTGCCTCAAGAGGCGTCAAAGTTAGCCGCAATTTTTCTTCAATATCTAAATAGCTTACAATTGAAATGCTCTGTATATGTTTACTCAGACATAACTAATTAAGAGAATAGTTTTCATTCTCTAATATTTGTCATCCTCTTTAAAGCAGAACAATGGTTTTTAGGTTATATATGCCTATTCTATTAGCAATATGAAAAAAATTCACATTATGTTTCTTGGAATTTTCTTTAACTCTGATGATAACAAAAAAGTCCTTCGGGCATTCCAACCGAAAAGAATTCTTAAGGAGGAAAGGGTTGCCAGAAAATTAGGCTTTTAGTTTTAGGAAATTAAATTTCTACACCAAGGCAGAGTTTGCAGCCGGATGATGATACAAAATTCGAAGCAAAGGAACGGAAGCTAATTTGGAATAGCAGCATTAAAAAGATAGACACGAAACTGTGGGCAAAAATAACAAAAGGGTACTATATAGAGGGTTCCAAAACTGTGCTAAAACGTATTTTTAATATCCTCCTTTAATACATCCACTTTGAATAATTCTTCCACGCACTTCCATTCCTTCTTATCCTGAGCTAACCTTGACTTTTCCCTAAAACTAGAACATCCCACATCCTCAACTATTCCTTTTAACTCCTGCTTTTGCCTCTAACATGTCTCTAACTAGCCCTTCATGCCTGAGAAGGTGTCTTACCAACCTATTTCTTTTATTTTTTATTGACTTCCATAGAGTCCTCTGTTCTCCTATTCTTTCTAATACCTCTTCATTTCTAACCTTCTCTATCCACAGTATCCTCAACATTCGCCTGTAATACCACATTTCGAACGATTCTCACCTTTTCGTTTCCACCTCGCCCGCCGTCCATATTTCGCACCCGTACAGCGCCGCGCTCCAAACATACACCTTTAACAATCTCTTTAGAATTTATGAATTAACCGTTTGCAAGCATAGAAGTGACTTCTTTTATTGAAGGCGACTCAACCCTGCGCTATCCTCTCTAAATTAAACAAAATAAATTAAATAAGCAAAAATTAACGAAATAATGAAATAATAAAGCTGTTCTGCTCGACCTTAGTAGAGATTAGATAGTAAGTATGGATATTACATATTTTGTAATCCGTTCTTAAGAAGAAAAAAAGATGGAGGTCTACGTCGTGAACCGTAATCCATTTTGCGTTCGTGAAAAGAAATGCCCAATTCATTTCCGAGGCAGGCTAATATTTAGGGATAAAGTTCGGAACACAATGCCCCTTTTCCGAGGGAACAACATTTTCTATCCACAACGGAAAAGATGCCTGCCTCCATTATATGTAGGTAGTCTCAACCGAACCTTTTATGCTGGTAGGCCCAGGTACACATACATATTATATTTTATACATTTATACATAAGCAACCGATGCGAAAATGCGATGGTAGATTATTGGATACAATTCATCATGACGGACGGACGAACGAACGTCGTGTAGGGCTAAGATGCTGGACCAACGAATGTCAACTGCAGCCATTTTTTTTCAATAATTATTGAAGTGAAACTTCTATATAGACGGGGTATTACGATTTTTTCTGTCACGAAAAAGCGTTACGGCCGCGTGGAGAGGGTAGACGGTATAACCCGTGATAAGAGGCTTCAGCGGCGGTGGGGGAAAGAGGGTAATGGCTGTTATAGATGGATATATGATGCGCAGCCGCGCGGAGAGTCTGCTAGAGTCCTAGCGGCGTGTGCTGTGCTCAGCTGTTGTATTCTTACCTCTGCTCTGCCACGGCTGGGCATCAATACCTCTATTTGCGGTCTGTGTAAAAACCATATCATTATTTGCAATTAACCAATGAAAACGAAATGTATGCTGGGACACATAGTAGAAGTGAAACTTCAACAAACAAATGGAAAAGCGAATGGCAACGGAAGGGAAAGATTGTTAATGTCCATTTGAAAATCGGACAAAATTTTTACTTGAACTTTTACGGGCAGGTTTTCAAATTGGACAAGTACATTAACAATCTGCCCGTAAAACTTGAAGTAAAAATTTTGTTGCGATTCGTTTTTCAACTTTCCTCATTATTCGACAATACCCAATCGTACGGAGTGTCTTTTGAATATTTCCCCTCTTCCACGAAAACAAACAATCAGTATACTGACAGCTGAAGAGGACCTGATTTAATAGGTCTTATAACGGCCTGAGATAGAGGGGGTTTTAGTCGGTAAGTCTAAGGACACCTTCCTCGGGAATCCGACATTACCCAGTCGTACGGACGGCTGGGTGTCTTTTGAAGATTTCCCCTCTTCCACGAAAATAAAAAAGAAAAACAAAATCAGTACCGACACTGTGCGGCATATCACCTACTCACGCAAGAATACTACCCTATAGTAAGCCTACTATCTAACTGTGAAAACCGGAAGGCATTCCGCCTCGCCGCCATGTAGTGTACGCCTAGCTTCACCATTTGACTATTCTTGTGTTTGTATTCTCATACTTCTGATCCTTAGTTTGAAGTTGTTATAATTATATATATTTTTACTTTTGGTCGATGTTTTTTATGTTATTAGTTTTTTTTTGTCTGTTGTGTTAAATGTTAAAATTGTAGATTATGTAAATAAAAGTGTAAATAGTAAGCTACAGTGTTGTTCAGATCGTTGAGTGGTGCATCAGCCTCATCCAAAAATACATTATTTGTGCAATCATATATGTACTCAAACATTAACTGTCAAAATTGTGAGAGAAAAATGATTTGATTTTAAAACAAATATATGCGCGCGACCCGTTCGGTTACTTTTTTTTTTACATTAGGCAATTTTGATGGCTGCAATTGTGCTATATTCGGCCGGACAATCTTTTAAGTATGGCGAATAATAATTTTGACAAAGCTGAAGCAGTTTTCCCTTTGATGTCGGCCATAACCGATGAAGACCTACAACTTCCACTGGCCTCTGTAGACCAACCGATCCTGATTATATCTCTTGGAAGCGTTCCTGGGGCTTTTAGGGTCGTGAAATTATCGTTCCAGCCGAAGTCAATATTAAATTTTGCGATTACTTTGAGGCGGACCAAATTGGCTTCTTTCGCGTAATTTTCGGCTGCTGTCAAAACCGTATAAGTATGAGCATACATTACAAGAATCCAATCACAACCGTACGGATTAGGAAAATGAGTTTCATTTTTTGTATAACGACATAGACAATTTACGTAAAAATATAACAAAATCTTATCTAAACATTGTAAATATTTGCAGAAAAAAATAGGGGATAAAGAGTATAGAGAACCTGTACATCGTAGGCAAAAGTTGATGTAAAGCAGAGGATAGCGCAGGGTTGAGTCTCCTTCAATAAAAAGAAGTCAAATCAATGCTCGAACGGTTAATTTAAAAATTCGAAGAGAATTGTTAAAGGAGAATGTTTGGAGTACGGCGCTGTACGGGTGCAAAACGTGGACAGTGGACGCAACGAAAAAGAAAAGGTTAGAAGCGTTCGAAATGTGATGTTAACGGTGAATGATGAGGATACCGTGAATAGAGAAGGTTAGAAATGAAGAGGTATTAGAAAGAATAGGAGAACAAAAGACTCTATGGAAGTGAATAAGAAATAGGCGAGATAGGTTGGTAGGTCTAGTCAGAGACATATTACAGGCAGAAACAAAAGTTAAAAAGAGTAGAGGTAGACCTAGATTAAATCACTGTTTGCAAATAGTTAAGGATGTGGTTTGTTCTAAGTAGTTATGGGGAAATGCGACGATTAGCTCATCAGGATAGTTAAGAGTGGAGGTGCGTGTCCAATCAGTCTTAGGATTGACCAACTTTATGTATTTTTGTTTGGTTTATTTAGTCGCCTACTATATTGATTACGAAAATTACAGAAGGTGTACGTCACTGTACACCAACTTGCTGTACGTCGGGTTTCTTAGCTCGAAAAAGAGCTGAACTTAAATGATTTATCTTAACATAGAATAGCCATCATGCAACGCGCATCTGTAGGCATTACAATTTGAAGGACCTCGTCCTGCTGGTTCAGCAGTACAAAAAATATATCTCTTTGCACGTGTTGCTTATAGTTAATCTATATATATAAAAATGAATTGCTGTTCGTTAGTCACGCTAAAACTCGATAACGGCTGGACCGATTTGGCTAATTTTGGTCTTGAATTATTTGTGGAAGTCCAGGGAAGGTTTAAAAGGTGAATAAATATGAAAGTTGTTAACTATCTTTCAGATTATTTTTATGTAGATTGATAAATCTTAAGTTCTGTCAAATTAAATTTCTGAACGCAACCATAATATTTGACATTTGTCAACTAAGTTTATTTTATACAAAAATTTAGGTCTTTTATATATCGATTGGGGCAGTACGAAGTCTGCCGGGACAGCTAGTACCTAATAAAAAAGATCCTTTTAATTTTATCCTGCTAAACTCATTCTGAGATATGTTAAATGAACGTGTTCCATTTTCTTTCCTTTTGGTTTACAAATGCACGTTTTATTTATCTTAAAACCATGAAATGCGTTTAGTAAAGTAATTTTTAAAAATCCAAGCGCATAATATATTGTAATATATATATATAACAGGAAATTTCTATCGTTTGTGTTACATGTTACATATATATAAATGTATATCTGCGAGTTCCTTCTCATGTTAGTTTTATTTCCACTCCGCGAGTATTTAAATATTTACAAACCAGTAACTCTTTTAACCAGATTTTTCATTAATTCGGAAAAACTAAACTGTAACTGGACAAAATGTTCTCTTGATGACTCTGCAAACGTAATACTGACGGTGTGTACAAATATAGTCGATGTCCAATATTCACTTGAAAGTGGCATTTTTTGCGACCACTTTTACATAAAATAGAGTGACATAGTTTCGTTTAGTTTTTAATCTATTCCTAATCAACGTGTTTGTTACATAACTGCTTTAATAATATCTGAAATCTTGGGTAGAAAAGGTTAGAAATGAAGAGGTATTAGATAGAATAGGAGAACAGAGGACTTAATATGGAAGTCAATAAAAAATAGGCGAGATAGGTTGGTAGGACACCTTGACACCAGGCATGAAGGTCTAGTCAGAGACATATTAGAGGCAGAAACAGGAGTTAGGAGAGGTAGAGGTAGACCTAGATTAGATTACTGTTCGCAAATAGTTAAGGATGTGGGTTGTTCTTGTTTTAGGGAAATGCGAAGTTTCGCTCAGGATAAGAAAGAGTGGAGGTACCTGTCCAACCAGTTTTAGGACTGACGACCTTATGATGATGATGAGGAGTATTCATCATTTCAGCAAAATAACAATCTCAAAATAATGACATGTATGTACGAGAATCTTGAGAAATAATGAGAGTTTTCCTGTCTTCATCTACTTCATCTACTGGTATGTAGATTCGGTTCGATTCGACAAGGGTGTGATGGCAGCTACGATCATCCCCATTAATTACGGGTAATATGTAGTGGATTGACAATTAATTTCACAATGTTTAATACTAAAAATATTGAGATGGTATGACTGTTAAAATTAATAGTAATAAGTGCCTTTGGGCAATTCATCTGTTCCTAGTTTGTAATAAAAGAAAAGCTGTTCAAATTTCCCAGGAGAATGTCATTCTTTGTGTAGATACAAGGCAGCCTACATTATAGCTATCTGATGGAGAAAGTTTCATGAGAATAGGTTGGTCACTTCAGAGATTACTCTAGACAGACTTCGGCTAGATAAACACCGCAAAAAAACGCTATTTCTAGAGGCTTCATCCGACTTGACAATATCTCAGTTTGAAAACTTGAATGAACGAAAAGTATCTTACAAAAATTGGTTTGTCTGACGGCAAGCGGTTTTCTACCAATTTCATGTTCAGCTCTCTTTGCTCCTGTTTTTACTTCCAATGTATGTCTCTGACTAGCTCTTCATGACCTAGAACACCCTCTCCCTGTCTCCTTTTTTCCCTAACGCCTTCTGCTCTAAATTTAATAATATCTCATCTCTGACCTTTCATCATGGACTACGTAATAATATAGGAATGGAGTATACATTACATACATTCCCCCTGTAGATACGTAAACATTTTGTGTCATGTTTTGGCCCTTGTGTTTCAACTATTTACTGGGTTCTATAGCGCTGCCAACGTTTCTGTTCTTGATTCCAAATCACTACATAGTATAAAACAAAGTCGCTTTCCCGCTGTCTGTCCCTATGTATGCTTAAATCATTAAAACTACGCAACGGATTTTGATGCGTTTTTTTTAAAAGATAGATTGATTCAAGAGGAAGGTTTATATGTATAATACATGCATACTATAGTAGGGAAACACTGATAATTTTAAAGGTTTCCAATATGATGTCGTAAATAAACACATTTTTTGCGCTTACATTGCAAACGCTGGCTGAACTCTACGAGATAGATCAAAATAATGTACTACAATATTGTACATCTTAAAAGGGTGTACAAAAAAGTCCACGATGGTATATGTCTATCTCTTAGGGATAACCCACAATAACCATTTTTATCCTTTACTTTTTATGAGAAATAATCACTTATTTACGAAGCAATTGTAGGCAACACAGCATTAATTCTTATCCAATTAAGTACCTTAAATACATTGTGCATTTAATGTAGATCAATATGGCCCTTTACAGCATGTAATTTAAATGAATATTTTCGAAGATATTACAGATTTAAAATGCAGGGACATAGCCGTTGCGGCGGTACCGGCCGGGAGGCCGGTTTGTATTGTCTAATGACAAAAAAACTGTGAATGTAGTATATAAAGACATTCTGTAGTATATTTAGTATGTTCAGGGGGGTATCTTTTGAAGATTTCCCCTTTTCGATAATAATCTAAACAAAACAAAAATATATTTAGTATCAGCATTGCACCCGTGCGAAGCTGGGGCGGGTCACTAGATAATAGTAATTAAATTCCTGAATATCGAAAATCGTCGATTTCTGGTATTTATTTTCACTTTTTATATTAGCTCTAATTCCACCTTCACGCAGATTGCGTTCATGCACTGACTGCAGATTTGTGTTGTTTTATTTCCATCTACCTATCATTTTTTTCTTCGATTAATTAAACAACAAACTCTAACATTTTTAAGTGTAGTTTTTGTCAGTCAGTTACTAAATTCTGTAACAAAATCTAGTTAAACGCCGGGGGTGACTTAATTGTCAGTCTCCTCCAAACTATCCACACTAATAAATTCACTTGAAATACAATTTGAAAATCAGGAACAATGCATCAGCAACAGCAAAGTAGCTGTTTGTTGTTTGTAAATCCATTGTAGGTAACTAGCGCTCTTTACGTACATAGTTAGGTGGGTACTCTTTGCAAATACGAAACGATTTTTAGTCGACAGTTTCATAAATTATTCATGTCTTCTTTGTTAAACTCGACGGCTGATTTCGAGATGCAGTATATGCCACTTACTTCTTTAAACACATTAAAACACATCAGCCATGTTTTGTATATTCTAATGATATCCTTTTTAAATCGAAGAAAATTTACTCCAAATGACAAAAGTTGTTTCAGGAATTTATAAAATCCCAAATCGATAAAGTTGAAGACAGAAAAACCCTCACTGTGAGACATTAAAGCAAATAAAATCAAACTTTTGTTATGAGAATACACTATCTATTATTTGTATTCAACTTATTCTCTGAAAAATGGTTTATTGTGTTATTGAACCTTGGACTTGATAGATATACGACATTTTTTTCTAGGAATTATATGTTATAATAAAAAAGTCCACCGTTATTTTCTATACTTTTCAATTCTGAAGCACATCAGCTGATAAATGTCGGACAGAGACTAGCACTCACTTTAAAAAAAAAACTAGTGGTCCAGTGGCATCAGCGATCGGTTGCCAAACAGGCGGTCGATGCTACAACTTTTCTTAATTAATGTTCCATTTACCAATTGTATGTATTAACCGAAGAATATTATTGCTTGATTGCTTAAAATCCAAATGTTACGACAGGAAAAGACAACACGAACGAAGTGATATATTTATAGTTTCTTAATTTGAAATAAAAATCGACATTTTCACCTTACCCATTCCCCGCACCCGACAAGAATGGAAATTTTGTTGTGTTTTGTTAAACCAATTCAAAATACAGTCGAACTTCGATAACTCGAACTGAGATGTGACACATAAAAACTTCGAGTTATCAAATAATACTTCTTTAATTAGTATTTCTTTGTGAATGAACATTTATGTATTTATTTCAGTAAAAATTGGTTAAATGTTACATAAATGCCTTAATATCTGTGCTTTTCAAAGGNGCCATCATTTCTCACTCTGAAAAGTTGTAAATTCACTTCTCTCAATTCTCTTTTATCATATTATCTATTGGAAATTAAATAGAAATACAGTCGAACTTCGATAACTCGAACTGCGATGTGACACATAAAAACTTCGAGTTATCAAAACTTCGACTTATCAAATAATACTTCTTTAATTAGTATTTCTTTGTGAATGAACATTTATGTATTTATTTCAGTAAAAATTGGTTAAATGTTACATAAGTGCCTTAATATCTGTACTTTTCAAAGGAGTAACAAAAATTATGAAACAGTACTATCAACATATTTTTAATTAACCCCCGGATATAGGTAAGCTCTGCCTTCTTGCCGATTTAAACCACTCTAAAACTGCTTTGTCTGCATTTTCATACACAGGCTTTTTTAGCCACTTGCACTATCATTTTCCACTGCGGTGATAATTGAGTGCTTATTCTTTAAAATAGTGGAAACTGTACTTGCCAGAATACCGTACTTCAAAGCTACATCTATATTTCTTGAGCCACTTTCCACTTTCTTTATAAGCTTAAATTTTTGACCAACAGACAATGTTTTTAAAGTACGTTTTGATGACATATTAACACACGCAAAAATGTCTTTAATGTAATATATAACTGAAATAGGCACAGTATTTTTTACTTATTGTTAGTAGTAACTAGTAGGTCAAACAAGTGAACTTAGCAAGTGTAGAAACTGAACTGCCTGCATAAATACGTTAAAATCGACCGTAATTACGGGATTCCCTCAGAAAATTCGACTTATCGAAGTTGGCGCAAAATATTTCGTTCTAGTTATCAAGATATTCGAGTAATCAAGACAAATTTACACGCATTTCTTACTTTTGACGCTATTGCCAACCAATTTGGTTCGACTTATCAAAAATATATATAGGGTGTCCCAGTTATAATAATTAATATTTATACCACATATTCCTACGGACATTTGGAACATAAANAAAAAGATAGGTTAAAATCGACCGTAATTACGGGATTCTCCCAGAAAATTCGACTTATCGAAGTTGGCGCAAAATATTTCGTTCGAGTTATCAAGATATTCGAGTAATCAAGACAAATTTACACGCATTTCCTACTTTTGACGCTATTGCCAACCAATTTGGTTCGACTTATCAAAAATTCGAGTTACCGAAGTTCGACTTATCGAAGTTCGACTGTAGTTCCCAATTATAGAAACAATCCGATCTTAATGGCGTAAATTCCCAGAACATGCTGCTTATTTTCGTTGGGTATCCAAATTAGGATAAGATAAACATTCTATATTTTAACTGGTCCTTTCAAATTATAATCTCACGCGGAAGAAACACCGTCAAAGAGGACAGACACTACCCGACGAAACTGTGTATATATAAAGTGCCGTTCATCAAGGAAATAAATGGGGTAAATCTCAAAATCCAACCCTAAAACGTCAACTTGAAGCCTAGAACTCCGTCTACTTTAAATTAATTGGTCGTTGTATCAGGGTACGAACGTTCGCTTTCGTCTTCGCTACACATTTGCCTACCCAAACGTTCGTAACTGTATGATTCCTTAGTTTTACTGTCACCTTTCAATTGAATTCCAAAAAACTTCAATAATAGTCCCACTTGACCCATTTAAATTAAGAAAATATTCCACATCCACAGGTGGAGAATTAGAGAATGATAAAAAATTAAAGTAACTATGAAGTTAAAACAATCTCTCTATTTTGGTCCGATTTTCTTAACTTTTTAGTTTCAGGTTCTGCAGATATTTTGGATTTCGATAAATTAGTGACCAAGAATTTAATGTTTTTATGAATTTAGTTTGCCTACATCCACTTACAGGCGCGTTGTAAATTCAGTTGTATCAGCTTAGTTTCTCAGAGTAATTTCGGTTTGGTCGGAGATTTATCAAGATAGCCTATGGCGTGCTGATGAGATCAAATAAGATCAAGATATATTACTGACAAAAAATTTAATGTTTTTCGTTTTTTTTTCTGTTTCACTCCTGCACTTCCACACAGAACTAATATCCGTCTTAAATTTTTGACAAAACAATTGGCGCAATATCCATTAATGGAAGAATTAATAAGTAAAATAGATACGTGGTAATTTAGTGATACCATTTATTTTTTTTGTTGTTCTATTCAAATTTTGAATTAAGTACAATAATAATTTGTACGTTTATATAATATAATAATATTACATCGTGTTAAAATGTATTAATTTCACAGCAAGTTGTGAAAACAAATAATGTGGTAAATATATGATAATATAAACAAAATCATCGAAAATCTGTTAAAAGAATAGCTTCATTAATTTTATTAACAATAGCAACCAACAAACTTCATTGAACTGTCTAAAAATTGAACTGAATGCATACGTTTCGTAAGATCTAGGTAATACTTTATAATTTTGTTTTCTTGGAATTTTAAAAAAATAGTTTACGTCAGTGTACACTCGTTACAAAATTGGAGCAATTAAATTTATAACACGATATTTCATGTTTCTGAAGTTATTAACATCGACCTCCGATAAGATAGCAACGAACTTCTGTGACATAGGCATATAAAACATAAGTGGTATTGCATATTTTTACTTCATCCTTGATAAGGAAGCCCGACAATTCTTATTAATTAGGTATTAAAGTCTTTACTTGGAAGTATTTTTTTCATGGTATAAAAAATTCTGGCAAAAATGTTTAATAGATAGGAAATATAAAAACAATGGGGTAGTTTAAAAGTACCAAAACTACCCAGATAATGCCATTTCTCTTTGTGGTCTTTATGTCCAACTAATTTAAACTATTTACGTTCCCATCTCTAACGCAGTTGTTATTACCACTTCGAGAACTTGTAAATTTTAATAAAAATTATAATGAAACTTTTTAATTTTGAACTGTTCGGACCCTATGAAGGTGTTGTCGAAAATTTCTTGAACATGTAGCATTTACCTATTCATAGATACTTTAAGTATTATTAAGGTTAAAAATGGGATTCATCCTCTAATTTTCTACCCTTAGAGGCTGAATTTTTTCTTCAAATTAGCCTATCCAATAAAACAAGAATCGTTAAAATCGGTTCAGGATTATACATACATACACACAAAAAAGTACACTGTTGAATTGAAAATTTTTTTTAATGATCGGTCGATATGTTATTTTTGTAAACAATGACAATCAGTTTTCTTTTTATTAAAATACATTTCCAATTTAGATGACAGGCGAAATTTTTAATAACAAAAGTCAATATTTCTTACAAAAACCATAACCATAACAGTTGGAGGTGATTGAACAGTGACGTAGCAGAAAATCATTACGGATATAATATGGTTATCTTATGAGACGTTTATAATTTTCATATTCAAGGCGTGGCAACGTATTCACATTACAAATGAAAGCAAGTGGTGGGGGAAAACGATAACTGGAACATTAAAATATATATACAGAGTAATGTTACCAGTTATTTTAACTAAACAAAATTTTGCAAAAAAAAATTCGCAGGCTAAGTAACTACAGGAAAACTTCCCTTACTGGAGCCTTCTATAACTAATTAAGTTCAAGCTAAAGAAAATTCCAGTTAAGGAAAATTGTAGTGAAAATTTATAGTAGTAACAATTCCACTTAAAAATTTGATTCCTTGAATTTTCTCATTTGAATTTAAGAGACAATTTATAATGTAATTACGAGTTACAAAAAAATTCGAGTTTAAGAGTGTATTTTGTTTTATTAATTTCTTGAAAAATCTAATTCAAACCAATACGGTAATACAATAGATAATTAAGATTTGAAATATTCAATAGCCTTGAAGGACCTTTTAAAAATAGAATGAACAGACACGAAGGCAAAGCAAGGAACAAAAAGCACCACAGTTTATAAAATATTAACACAAATAAGTGACAGTGTTAACTCCCTCTTAATCCCATTTAAAAAAAAAACTTTTTTTCGACAGTATTAGTACCTCCACGAGCCCTGTCACGTATAATTGGATCTAAAAAAGAAAGCGACACAATTGTATTTGGATTCGCATAAAAAAATATTTTGCATTTATTTTTACTAATTTGGTTAGTAATAATAGTATTAATTAGTTACTTTCATTAGTCTAGTAGGTACATACTATTTGGTATTTTTTTGAAGTATATACTTTCTTAATTTTCAGTTAGCCAAAAATAAGTCAAAGCCAAACTATCACGAACGCGCTGTGTAAGCAAATTCAAATTTCGATTTCGAGGCGTGGCAAACTTTCAAACGTGTTTAAGAGTGGGGACCTATGACGATTCTCATTCTTACGATTAGTAATTAATTCATCGCTATAGTAACTAATAATAAATGTACGGTAGCATAGTGTAATAGAAATTAACAATTATTGCTTTTTTCTTTAAATAGTTGCACAATTGACTAAAAAGTGAGTTTCATATTTTACAGTAAAAATTGTGTTTTCTTGTAAAGTGATGCAACAAGTGTGTATGGTTACATCATCTGCGATATGCATAAACCACAAACAAGTGAAGCATTAATCAGGGCAGGACTGCGGAAAAATAAGTAAATTTAATAGAAGTTTTACTACAAACACGTTAAAAAAGTGAATTTTAATAACAATTAGAAAGCAATCTAATTTAGGTATATATGACAGATTTTAAGAATTAAATATTTTAATTTTTAACAATTTTGTAGGAGTCTAATTCAAGAGAAATAAAAATACTTTGAACAAAACCATTTTTAAATAATACGATATTTAGACATAAAAACATAATAATTTGCAGTAAAATTTCTACATTTTGAAATTACTGAGTGATAAAACTGTCTACCGATAAGATAGTTGATAACATTTGACATCAATGAAACGTTCAAAACAATTTTATAGGAATAGATTAGTTTCCAAGAGCAAAATGAAACAATAGACTGATTAATATATTACATACACGTGGCATATACTTTATAATTTATTTAAGAAAAACAATTGTTTCAACAGAACGCCATTAATTACTAAAGACTAGGTTTTACCCGCTTCTTCGCTAACGTTGATGTTCTAAATACATGTCAAAGATCATCTACGACCACATTAAAAAATAATTTTTCTATCCTTCGGAAACAGGATTTTTTTTCAGGATAAAAGGTACTTTGTGTCCTTTCCTATACCCCTAACAATGTATGTACAAAATTTCATAAGAACCAGGATTCATTCCACTTTATTAAGCGTTTTAAATGATATTAAGACACTTAGGAAAACCTTTTTTTCTTGCAATCAATCAAATAAGATAAAACACATCAACATTCTGGAGCTAACTGACGATATTATTGCGTCGATATTTTCGTTTAACCAAAATCCTCAATTAAAAATCAGCAGTTCTGATGTATTCGCGTTGGAAATAAACAATTGGAGAATACTTGGCGGGTCTAAATGTTTCTATTTGGGTGTATAGTTGGTTACATGTAAAGGTATGGAATGTAGACAATAGGGGTCCTAAGTTTGGATGGACTTTAGAGTAATTTAGTAAAGTTATTGGCAAAACTAACTCTGTAAACCAATCGGCTAAGTAGTAAATAGTCCAACTGGTTTATTTTCGGTACAAGAAATATATATAACAGCTGCCATCAAAATCAGAATGTTTAGGTGTACATGTTCGTATATGTGCACAAGCTGAAAATCAAACATCAGCGAGTAGGTGGCTTGGCCGCTTTACTATCTGTCTCTGTCTTTCTCTACCAATCTATCTCTCCATATCCAGTGGTGTAATAACATTTCCCTTGGTTTTGAGATACACAAACGTTATTTACCTACCAGGAATATGCAGTGAAGGGAACGGAACGCATCGCTCGCCCAATATTGGGGTCAGTGCACTTTGCAGATAGGAAAGTTGGATAACTTTTATTGCCAAAACTTCTTGCAACACATTGCAATGTTTACCGTCCGTCTTTGAACTGGTTTGATAAAAACTTTTTGGTAGATTTGCTTTTACGATTCCACAAATTTTATTTTGTCTTCTTATTTAGAACTGAAGGAAAAATGGTAATGCAAAACATATACAGGAAAAGCAAAACGTTTATCGAACATAGAAATTATACATTTCCTTTTTGGAGCCAACCAAATGATTTTCTGATTCGACTGAGAGTGTTAATTTTACATAAATGCCCTCCTACTGGACTTTTTTTTTAAAAACTTCAAGCTCCAAGTATTAAAAGAATCCCATCAGTTTTTCTTCCATTTGGATTAGTTTTTCGCGAAGAAAATATCTTTCAGACAAAATCATTTGAACTATCGTCTAATTTTTGGTTTCTACGACTGCTTAGTAATGAGCAGACTTGGTTTTGCGAAAATGCAAGACCAAGATCGTCTTTATAGTAGAAAGACTAAAACCAAAACTGAACGAGTAAGACCAAGACTGAACGAACAAAACCAAGACTCAACGAAAACTTTTTTTGTGTCTGAAATTTTATGTTTGCTAGATTTTAATACCGAATATACAAAACCACCGTTTGAAAAAAGGGATCTACAAGAATGTCCTTGAAGTAAGTGTTAGTTGTTCCTATGTCTGGATAACAAATGGTTGAAATATAGAGACAAACTAATTCTTTTCGATATTTTTTACTTCTTTCATGTACCTAGTACTATTTTGTTCACTAAAAAGTCAATTTATGTGGTGCAGGAGGGGTCAATTTACACTGGAGAACGTGTAAGTTCTTGAGTTGTCATAACTCTCATAACTATCGACACTATTTTCTTTAAAAGTAATGACAAACTCGGATGTATGACCGAAAATTTCAGCTGTTAAGACAATTATTATGTCAGTAAAAATATAAGTGCCAGATTAAATGAGTAAGATCAAGATTTAATACACAAGACCAAGACTAAGACCAAGACTAACAGTTTTTAAGTAAAACTAATCATCACTACTACTGGTGCATCTAAGGGTTAAAACTAGTTTGTTTAATAAATTGACCTATATGTAGCTTTTTCTTTAAGATACCACGAGCTTTCGTTGTAGCATTAAAGCTTTGATATCGCCGCCAAAGACGTATCCTAAAAATAAAGTAATCCACGTTTGTAATCCTTCCTTACAAACTTCAGTAAAAATACGAAAGCTTTTGAATTACCTTCACTTTTACCTACGCACTGTAAACATTTTCTGATTTATCAAATTCCAAGAATGGAATTATCTTATACTTTGCGTCTTCTATTATTTCCACTTTCCTCTTACCTGACGTCTTCAAGGTATTATAATATTGTTTATTTACTTAGAGCAGTGATTTATTAAGACACATTTAATTAATATTTTAGTGAAAACCGACACCAGCATTTTGGGTCTAGTCTAGAGGCTTTATCTACACTAAATTAAAACAAAAAAACGAAAGCACATTTTTGTACACTTGTCTTAAGATATGTATTAACAGTAATAACCAATAAGTATTACAGTACGATCAATCAATTTAACAACCTCAACTTAATGGGTAAAACCGAATGATGCAATATCTTCCACATTTTCTGTTTCCAAAAAGTATAATTTCTGTCGAACATATACCGTTTTTGCAAGTCATTTTTGTTGATTTTTTGTACATACTCTTATCAACGTGAATAACTTGATTAAAAACATTCAGATGATGAAATTTAGTAGTTATCAGAAACAAAACACGATATATTGCAACTTATTACATGGGCAATTTGATGTGTATGTAATTCCCCAAAATTAAAATGTACAGGCTTTGCGTTGTCATTGTTTTGTATACAAAAATAGGACTGTAGGGCAATAATTTTTTAAAAATGACGTAATTTGAATAATTTTTAAACGTACTTGATATGTAGAACAAGATAATTACAATTTTTACGTAATTTGATTAAGTACTGTATTTATCAACCAAAATTAACTATTACTGATTATTACATTAAAACTTAATTCAATCATCAAAATTGATTTTAACTTATTGAGACATTGTTTAATTTTAATTGGAACTAATTCGTAATAAATTACTACGGTAAAAATACTGCTAAATGTAATTGAATCGTATGCTTGCATAGGTATTAAAAAAATATTGACTTAAAAATTAGTATTCAAACATTAGGTCCAAGCAGTAAAGACATTTTTTGTTACGAGTAAACTTTAAGCCTTTAATATCTTTTTAACTGTAAAAGTTAAATTATTCAATAAGACTGAATTTTTATTTAGATAATTTAGTTTAAATCGTCTTTACTCATCAAGGTTAAAAGAATGTACCAAACCAAATAAAATATGTAATTGGTATTTTTACATTCTATCAATATAAACTTTGAACAAGTTTTAGATCGAATTAATGTTTAAAACACCCATTAACCAATCAAAATGGGAAGATTTGGTGTTATCTATTTCTTTATTTTTCACTAAAAGCAAATTGAGCTAGAAACTTAACGGAAATAAATATGATTTCGAAATAGAATATTAGATAATGTAACCAAATAAAATATGTAATTGGTATTTTTACATTCTATCAATATAAACTTTGAACAAGTTTTAGATCGAATTAATGTTTAAAACACCCATTAACCAATCAAAATGGGAAGATTTGGTGTTATCTATTTCTTTATTTTTCACTAAAAGCAAATTGAGCTAGAAACTTAACGGAAATAAATATGATTTCGAAATAGAATATTAGATAATGTAAACAATATCATGAGCCTATTACATAAACACACGCATTTCCTA
>NW_020438929.1:76020-106315 GCF_000699045.2 Agrilus planipennis
AAAAACGGCAAAGTCACTGTAGCACTATCAAAGCAAAGCCTTCAGCAGACCCAACAGATTAAAATAACATTCTTGTTACTAAATTTTTTGTTAAATACAATAATACAACATGAACAAGCCAGCGGTTTATGTTAACTTCAACACGTTGCAGAAAAACGATGCAACTTATACGCTCGACAACTACATCAAGTACTTGAAATGGAATCCGAACAAAACTGAAAAAGTGCTGGAGATCGGCTGCGGTCCAGGAGATGTGACGAAGGACATCCTGGTGCCCGCCTTACCGGGAAACGTCGAGGAATTGGTATGCCTCGACCGATCCGAAGAAATGATTAACTTTGCGAAAAATAACTCCAAACATGACAAAATCAAATATATGCAAATGGACATTTCTAATGACGATTTAACCAATGTGTTAGGGAAGAATACTTTCGATCATGTCTTCTCGTTCTACTGTCTCAATTGGGTGCAAGACCAAAGGTAAGAAGTTCAGATTTATCATTATTATTAAATAATAAATTACGATATTTAAATAAATGTTAGATTAAAAGTAACCACAAATATTTTGAAATTCTTAGGGAAAATTTTTATTTAAATAACAGAATAAAAATTACCCCTCTTACTTCTTTTTTCCATTATTGAATAAAAATAAGCAATAAAACGTTTTAAGCTACTAAATACTCCTACTACAATCATTTGGGGTTTTAATACTGTACAGGATATTTTATTCGTAAATTTCTGCAGTAAATAATAAAATCAAACGTTAAATTTTCTCAGAATTTGCAATTTTAAAGTATTACAGTACTTGTGACGGAATAAATACTTTTAAGTTATTAGTAAGTAATTTATTAAAATACCAGACGTAGATAGCGTTTTCGAACGAATTAGTTCCCATCAGCGCGCCATTAGCAGTTTCGATAAAATATTGAGATACTACAGTTAGCAGCAAATATCAATAGTGGAATGTTTGTGTATTTTCAGAAAAGCGTATAAAAACATTTACGACGTCCTAAAACCCGGTGGGGACGCTCTTGTCCTATTGAATGCCTACCATCCCGTATTCGAAGTGTATCACTGGCTTGCGCAGCAGGAAAAATATCATCTGTACCACAAAGAAACGGACAACTTCGTTTCCCCTTATTTCACAAAGAAACATCCCAAACAAGACCTGGAAGATATTCTAACGGATTTAGGTTTCATTATCCATGCTTGCGAATATAAGCCCCTAGACTTCGTATTCCCAAATGAATCCTATATTAAAGGTAAGCAAACAAAATTGCTTTTTCCCAAAATTAACCGACAAGATAACGAAATAATTTTTCTTTTGCTGACAAACCACAATTTACATTTTATAAATAGTTTATTATCTATCAATCAATGAAAAAAATCAAGAAATAAAAATATGGTCAAGTTTCAAATCACAGACTAAATAGATAATAATACTACCCCTGATAATTACAGATGACAGATCGAAAGGAAACTGCTGAATTAACAATTACAATTAAATTACCAAAAATAATAAGCCACCAATATCTGTTATATACTGATAAATTTGCTATACTAATCGTGGTTGACTAGTATGAAAACCCACTAAGGGCATTTCTACATTCCAAACATGAATTCAAGTANTGTTTAAGCGAAAAGCAGCCGATTTTTCCAAATCCTAGAATTATCCTTCAATGACTTCAAAGCAACGGTCGCAACCATCATATGTGTGTAAAAGAATTATATACACTGTTAGGATTACTAATTTAATTTGATCTAAAATTGCGGCCGTTTTTGCAGGCGGTCATAAATCATCTTTATGTGTGCCGAACGGCTAATATACTTGTGCTCGTCGGCTCGGTGCGTTAGTACGTAACTAAAAAGAAGTTTTTAATAAAGGTAGTATATGAAGAAGTACAAAATATTCGTAGCAGGTAATACTTCTAGGAATACAAAATTATTGGTTTGCTTCCCCCATCCCGATTCTGTATCCGTTTGCGTAGAATATGACTATCGACGGATTTTACAAAATACGCACTTCAGTTCCGGAATGTTCGTTTAGGAGACATAAATTGCCGATAAATTTTATTCAGTCCCGATTTTTCCTTAGAGACGATCCATTGTACCCTTTTACGGTCTCAGATTGCTTTGGGACGAGCTTTCCGCCACGTCGGCAATCTGTTCAATTCAACCGGCTCCCAATCGCTCAAGCTCAACCTTTAAAAAAAAAATTCACCTAAAATACTCCAGTTGCTGCCGTGTTCCTTCTTCCGGGTGTTTACAAAATAAAAATTTTCATATTCTACGAAATCAATCTTGTACCTATCTGACGTTCCTTATAAGCCACTGTGCTTTGATTAAGACTTATTATGGCTCGGTTTGACGCCTTATATATGAAAAATTTAGGCACCCCTGCTTAAGTCAAAAAGAGTTCAACAACACATTAATACGTTGTTCACTCATAATATGATACATTCGTTCAAAAGAATTTAATAAAAACGTTATAGACAAACTGTAGAAATTCATTCCATAACCTACAGAAAATGTACAATAAGAAATTACATTTCGAATCTTTTTTAANTATAAATTAACAGTGTTATAATTTGTTATACATATACATTAACAAAATTAGATCGTAAGTAGATACCACATTGAAATGACGAAATATCAATGCCGATTGAGATGCTGCAAAATTTTCCACTTTATTTTCAATGTCAAACCTATACCTACATAACTACATATGTTAGGATCTCAACTACGGGCATGACTTGCTGTTTTTATCTAAACTGAAAACTACACTTGTGTTCTCCCTTCTCCCCGGATGACCGATTGTACGCTTACAATCAGAAATCAACCACGTGAAAGCACCAATATAATCTAAAGATAAAACACACTTTTCGCAATTTCCCACACTTCTGTTCGTAGATGCCTAATTTTATATAAAAACGGCAAAGTCACTGTAGCACAATCAAAGCAAAGCCTTCAGCAGACCCAACAGATTAAAATAACATTCTTGTTACTAAATTTTTTGTTAAATACAATAATACAACATGAACAAGCCAGCGGTTTATGTTAACTTCAACACGTTGCAGAAAAACGATGCAACTTATACGCTCGACAACTACATCAAGTACTTGAAATGGAATCCGAACAAAACTGAAAAAGTGCTGGAGATCGGCTGCGGTCCAGGAGATGTGACGAAGGACATCCTGGTGCCCGCCTTACCGGGAAACGTCGAGGAATTGGTATGCCTCGACCGATCCGAAGAAATGATTAACTTTGCGAAAAATAACTCCAAACATGACAAAATCAAATATATGCAAATGGACATTTCTAATGACGATTTAACCAATGTGTTAGGGAAGAATACTTTCGATCATGTCTTCTCGTTCTACTGTCTCAATTGGGTGCAAGACCAAAGGTAAGAAGTTCAGATTTATCATTATTATTAAATAATAAATTACGATATTTAAATAAATGTTAGATTAAAAGTAACCACAAATATTTTGAAATTCTTAGGGAAAATTTTTATTTAAATAACAGAATAAAAATTACCCCTCTTACTTCTTTTTTCCATTATTGAATAAAAATAAGCAATAAAACGTTTTAAGCTACTAAATACTCCTACTACAATCATTTGGGGTTTTAATACTGTACAGGATATTTTATTCGTAAATTTCTGCAGTAAATAATAAAATCAAACGTTAAATTTTCTCAGAATTTGCAATTTTAAAGTATTACAGTACTTGTGACGGAATAAATACTTTTAAGTTATTAGTAAGTAATTTATTAAAATACCAGACGTAGATAGCGTTTTCGAACGAATTAGTTCCCATCAGCGCGCCATTAGCAGTTTCGATAAAATATTGAGATACTACAGTTAGCAGCAAATATCAATAGTGGAATGTTTGTGTATTTTCAGAAAAGCGTATAAAAACATTTACGACGTCCTAAAACCCGGTGGGGACGCTCTTGTCCTATTGAATGCCTACCATCCCGTATTCGAAGTGTATCACTGGCTTGCGCAGCAGGAAAAATATCATCTGTACCACAAAGAAACGGACAACTTCGTTTCCCCTTATTTCACAAAGAAACATCCCAAACAAGACCTGGAAGATATTCTAACGGATTTAGGTTTCATTATCCATGCTTGCGAATATAAGCCCCTAGACTTCGTATTCCCAAATGAATCCTATATTAAAGGTAAGCAAACAAAATTGCTTTTTCCCAAAATTAACCGACAAGATAACGAAATAATTTTTCTTTTGCTGACAAACCACAATTTACATTTTATAAATAGTTTATTATCTATCAATCAATGAAAAAAATCAAGAAATAAAAATATGGTCAAGTTTCAAATCACAGACTAAATAGATAATAATACTACCCCTGATAATTACAGATGACAGATCGAAAGGAAACTGCTGAATTAACAATTACAATTAAATTACCAAAAATAATAAGCCACCAATATCTGTTATATACTGATAAATTTGCTATACTAATCGTGGTTGACTAGTATGAAAACCCACTAAGGGCATTTCTACATTCCAAACATGAATTCAAGTATGAGAGTTTCAATCTAAATAATACGTCATCATTAAACTAATATTGGTTTAAACATTTACACAATTAAATTTTCCAGTTCGGGCGTCTGTCCGCAAAATCCATATCCAAATTTTGAACGATTTTAACATTTTTGATATCACGTATACGTATACAGTATACAGGTCAAGACCAGAATAAAGTAATTTTGCCTAGGCCAAATTTATTAATCCAAAGAGTGATAATGAACCAGTTTGACCTAATTCAGATTAGTTTGACGAATTTGTTGCAGACGAAACCTGATTTCAGGAAAACTAATTTTGCATAGGCCAAATTTGTTTATATACTTAAACGAAAACGAGTAAAAAATAAATAAACAATGGTAGACTTTTAGAACTTTTTTGGTTTTTTAATTCAGTTGACGGCGTTTCGTCTGTAATTATGAAAGAAATCGTCGGAGTAGAAATTAACGGGTTCTTTCCTAAACAAGTCAAAGGACTCATCATTTTCAATCAAAAAATCCATTGCGTTCATTTTTCTATTCAACTAAGAGGTTGAAAGGGAGCCGGTCGTCTTTTTTTTTATATCCGATTTATTATGATTTAATGTTTTCGGTCTCGTTCCAGGATTCTTCCTATCCGTAAATCCCTTTGTGGATTTAATGCCGCCGAGTGTAAGAGAAGAATACCTTCAGGAATTGGTGGATGAATTCAAAAGGAAAAAAATGAAGGGAAATGTAATGTCCTACGCAGTTCTTATAGCTTGCGTGCAGAAACCTGAACAGGATGAACCTCTCGTTTCTTAATCCCACCACAAGGATCTTAAAGGACAACTAGATGTTAGTTCATTCCAGAATCCGTACTGATTATTCTAATGATAACATATTTTTAATAATTAATTTAATATAAGTTCTGTATTATTACNAAATTTGTCCCTTATTCTAGTTACAAGTTCTGTCACCAGATGGTGCACGCTTATTTGATGGATTCCAATACCTACACCTAACTATGTTTAGAAATGTCTCTCTCTCTCATTCCCTCTCTTCCATTAGACACATTCAACACACTTACAAACGCACACACACACACACACACGCACATGTACACGCATCAATTAATTTAATGTAGAGGGTCTCACTATTCAAACTGACATTTCAGAAGAGGGATTTCGGGATTTGCCCCATTTATTTCCTTGATGTACGGCACTTTATACATAGTTGGCTTGTCGTCGGGAAGCGAAGGCGTCTTGATTTTCTCTCGCGCACAAGAAATTATTTAAACAGTCACGGATAAAAAGCAACATAAATAGACTAAAAGTTGTGTTTGAAAATATGTGCTTTTATCAAGCATTAAAAGTGACATAAAAAAAACTATTTAATATTAATAAAGTTTAGAATTATTCCTGTTTTGATCTGTAACTAGCCCATCATGAGTAAGAAAGCGTCCTACCATCCTAGCTCTTTATTATTTCTGATACCTACTCATTTCTAAAAACGTCTCTATCCATTATTTTTTTTACTCATTTCTAAAAACGTCTCTATCCATTATTTTTTTTACTCATTTCTAAAAACGTCTCTATCTATTATTTTTTTACATCATATCTCAAACACTTCTAACTTTTACCCTACCACACACCTCACCGTCCACGTTTCGCACTTTGGTAATCTTTTCCCAATCTCCAAATAGCCATTTCTGTGTAAAAAGCGATTTTTGACTCAATTCTAAATCATCTGATTTCATTGAAATCGAAAACCTGCGACTTCCTAATTGTCGTGTTCAATTTAGATATATCTAAATATGATGGTTGAATAAACCGAAACGTTACAAAAAAAATACAGTTGTGTCATTATTTGACTGCCACCCTGGAAAAAACTACATAATTACATATACAGTCGACTCTCGTTAATTCGAAACTCGAGGGACTCTTAAAATATTTCGAATTATTGAGTGTTTGAAATATCAAATGGTTCGAAATTTTTGAGAGAAAATAAATATTTTCATTTCTCTTTTTGAAATTTGTAAGCCACCCTTCACTTGCCGCGAAGTTTTTGATCTTTAGAGAAGACGCGAACTCTTTTGCTTTTTCCTTTAACAAGTTTCCGCTAATATACACATTTTTTGTTCTCTACACTGTTTTAGCCAAATGACCAGGCTTTCTTCTTCCAGACGAGGAAATTCACCTTTAGTAGTTCTTTTCCGTACTCCAGCAGTTTGAACAGCATAAATTTTCTCCTAATCCTAACAAAAACAATGGCTCGATGACACGATGATACAAATTTGAACTTGCCTCAAAATGTACTTACAATCTTTCTGTCTCTTTCTCTCTGCAACTATTTCGAGTTTTGACGCCGATGAGTTCGAATTAACGCGTCGTTTTGTTACGTAGGAATGATTTTTTTGTTCGAATTACCAAGTGCATAAAAATGTATTGATTTAGTTCGAAATATAAAGAGATTTTGTAGGGAACTCGTGATAACTTTGAATTATAGAAAGGTTCGATTTATCGCAGGTTCAAATTAACGAGAGTCGATTGTATATTAGTAGTTCTAGCTTCCCTACATGCCACTATTTTTGATTAACTTTATATTTTTTGCTTATAATTCATCCCACCATCGATTTCTGTAGTTATTTTAAGGGTGGCAATTTTCACCTTCTATAGAAGAGGTGGTAACCACTTCTAGCATACAAGCACACATTGGCACTATATAACTTGTGATCCTTGAGCTTTTCCGTACTTACTACCCAAATTTCACGTCACGTCAAAACCCGTTATCCTCTGTACTAATCCTTCACATAAATTATCAGAGTTTATAATTTTTATACTATATTTTATATATACATTTGAAAGAACTTGAACTAAACATAACTTTGCTTTCGAAAACACAATTTACAATAAATTTACGAATGACGATATTTATATGACTGCAAGATCCTTTTTCAGGTATTAATAGTTTTTAAATGTTATTGTTACTTAGCACATTTAAATATCCATTAGAGCAGTGTTAAAAAAAAGCGATTGTTAATACGAGAAAGCAAAGGGGATGAAATATGGCGAATGCGATTATGGTAAAGGTTCGATAACATTATAATGTCGAATTAAGAGGCATTCAAACATCACTTATCCTTTCCGCATTCGATGCGTATACATGTGTGTGTGTAATAAATCCAGCGGGCATTTGATAAATGGCTTGCTGAATTTTTCTAAAAATATCGTCAGCATGGTTGACAAATGTATATTTAAGATTTAAGACAGCCAGCCAGTTTTTCTCTTTTTCGCAAAAATTCGACTAACCTACATTCCTGTCAGAAAATAACATCCTATTGGGATCCGTCAAATGGGCATACACCATCTGGTGGCAAAATTTATAACTCGAATGAGGGAAAAATTTACATAGGAACTGTGCACGCAAATTGTAAAATTGTTTATTAAAATAATAAAACACGTTAAAAAAGTAAAAATTTTTTTGATGATGGAGTCGACGAAGTTTTCTTCTAAAGTTAAATCAAATAAAAAGTTAATATGTTCAGTGAAAAGCTGCAATAGCACTTCAGACATAGATCTTCACTCTTCACCTACATTAACTACTTTCCAATAAAAACTAACCGTTTTATATATGTAAAAAATATATTCGGAAAATTAGAGAAAAAAGTAAACTAATAGAAGCTTGGATGAAAGCAGTAGGTATCAAAGAAGTGAATTCCGGAATAAAAATTTGTTCACGTCATTTTAATGCACATGATTATATTTCAGCAAGTATTTACCATCAGCCATAACCTTAATATTTAAAACTAGAATCATACTAAAATTTAAAAAATGAGAAATTATTTATTACTGCGTAATTGATTTAACACAATTCTAATGATACGATATAAGTATTTTGAGGTTAAGAACCTACCTGCTGCAATACAACAAAGTTGCAATAATGTGTTTGCAAAGTTCTCTTAAATCGGCTTCCTAGGAATTGTATACAATTCCTAGATTTCATACATTTCCAATAACATATAGGTACATAAAAAATATCAATAAATAAAAATAAAATTTAGGTAGAATAGGATTTGTACTAAATTTCTAGACTAATTCAATACTACTTTTATAACCCTGTAGTATTGTTTAAGCGAAAAGCAGCCGATTTTTCCAAATCCTAGAATTATCCTTCAATGACTTCAAAGCAACGGTCGCAACCATCATATGTGTGTAAAAGAATTATATACACTGTTAGGATTACTAATTTAATTTGATCTAAAATTGCGGCCGTTTTTGCAGGCGGTCATAAATCATCTTTATGTGTGCCGAACGGCTAATATACTTGTGCTCGTCGGCTCGGTGCGTTAGTACGTAACTAAAAAGAAGTTTTTAATAAAGGTAGTATATGAAGAAGTACAAAATATTCGTAGCAGGTAATACTTCTAGGAATACAAAATTATTGGTTTGCTTCCCCCATCCCGATTCTGTATCCGTTTGCGTAGAATATGACTATCGACGGATTTTACAAAATACGCACTTCAGTTCCGGAATGTTCGTTTAGGAGACATAAATTGCCGATAAATTTTATTCAGTCCCGATTTTTCCTTAGAGACGATCCATTGTACCCTTTTACGGTCTCAGATTGCTTTGGGACGAGCTTTCCGCCACGTCGGCAATCTGTTCAATTCAACCGGCTCCCAATCGCTCAAGCTCAACCTTTAAAAAAAAAATTCACCTAAAATACTCCAGTTGCTGCCGTGTTCCTTCTTCCGGGTGTTTACAAAATAAAAATTTTCATATTCTACGAAATCAATCTTGTACCTATCTGACGTTCCTTATAAGCCACTGTGCTTTGATTAAGACTTATTATGGCTCGGTTTGACGCCTTATATATGAAAAATTTAGGCACCCCTGCTTAAGTCAAAAAGAGTTCAACAACACATTAATACGTTGTTCACTCATAATATGATACATTCGTTCAAAAGAATTTAATAAAAACGTTATAGACAAACTGTAGAAATTCATTCCATAACCTACAGAAAATGTACAATAAGAAATTACATTTCGAATCTTTTTTAAATAAAAAACTTCTTATTAAAACAGGTCCATCTCATTTTTTACAGCTGTTTATTAACCCTCGTTTTTGAGTTTATTAAGCTAATACATTAAATTTATAAATAGGTGCTATTTTTAAATTTTCTTAATGAATAACTTCAGGAAAAATCAGCAAAAATAATAATAATAATTAATATTATAGATGGTCGTTAGTCTCCCATTTATAATAACATAGTATGGTAGTAAAAGCAGAGAATAGCGCAGGGTCGAGTCGGCTTCAATAAAAAGAAGTCACTTCTATGCTCGCGAACGGTTAATTTAATAATTCCAAAAAGATTATTAAAGTTGTATGTTTGAAGCGCGGAGCTGTACGAGTGCGAAATATAGACGGTGGGCGCGGCGGAAAAAAGTTTAGATACGTTGTGGTGTTACCGTCAAATTATGAGGATGTTGTAGATAGAGAAGGTTGGAAATGAAGAGGTATTGGAAAGAATAGGAGAACAGAAGTATAGAAGTTAATAAAAATAGGCAGGATTGGTTGGTAGGGCACCTTCTCAGGCTTGAAAGTCTAGTTAGAGAGATACTAGAGGCAGAAACAGTAGTTAAAAGGAGTAGAGGAAAACCTAGATTAGGTTACTGTTCTAAAATAGTTAAGGATATGGGATGTTCTAGTTTTAGGGAAATGCGAAGATTAGCTCAGGATAGGAAGGAGTGGAGGTGCATGTCCAACCATTTTAGGACTTACAACCTCATGATGGATGATGATGGCAGTAATATGTGTGGGAAAAGGTGGTACCTGGGACTTACTAACTGTTCGCGAATAGTGGTCATGGAATTTTCGAGATATTTCTCGGGATTTTCTGAGATTTTCCAGAAAACTGCACATACCTATTCTAAATTTCAGTAGAAAATTCAACGTTTTCTAATGCTATTAAAAATTCCACTGTCTTTTATAATGGTTGCGAGCTGGTATTTCTACATATTATAATAAAAAATAGATTTCTGCATCCAACTGCACTACTGTTTTTAACATTATTTATTGCCTGGAACGGTCACACAATTTTAACGCCCTCGGAGTTAATCACAGTTCAATGAGCATGCAATTATTCACTTGTACTGTAGTTCGATAGTTAATAGTGACCAAGTAACCTATTCCTCCCTGGTGTACGTATCTTCCCATGCAACACACACACAAGCTCGTATTAAGATCCATCTACTCCAGACGAAATCAATAAATAGCAAAAAAAGGTTAAACTAGTAGTACTAAGATGTAGTAAAAATATTGAATGATTAATATTGAAAGAGTTAACTGTCAATAAATAAATAATTTCGAAACCGTCAAGCCATGTTTTGATGCTGTTCAATATTTATCCTCAAAATATAAGTCACATTAAAAGCCTTTTTAATTATTTACACCTTAAACGCCTTTCAATTCAAACTGTTGTTCTGACAAGGGCACAATTCGTATGAATACTATAAATCTATTATAGGATGGATACATTTATACACATTTCACATTATTACTATCTGGAAACATTATTATATGTATTAATGTCCATCAATTCCTCAATTTCAATTTTTATGAACAGTTGACTTAAGCAAGAGCACGTCTTATTACAATGAAACATTTCCACCCGTGCACATAATTATTACTACTATCATCATCCATCGGTCGTCGGTCCTAAGACTGGTTGGACACGCACTCCTTAATATCCTGAGCTAATCTTCACATTTCCTTAAAACTAGAACACCCCACATCTTTAACTACTTGCGAACAGTAATTTAATGTAGGTCTACCTCTACTTCTCTTAACTCCTGTTTCTGCCTCTAATATGTCTCTGACTAGACCTTCATGCCTAAGAAGGTGTCCTACCAACCTATCTCATATATTTCTAAATCTTCCAAAGTCCTCTTTTCTCCTATTCTTTCTAATACCTCTTTATTTCTAACCTTCTCTATCCACGGTATCCTCATCAATCGCCTCTAACACCACATTTCGAACGCTCCTAATCTTTTCTTTTCCGCCGCGCCCACTGTCCATGTTTCGCACCCGTACAACGCCGCGCTCCAAATATACACCTTTAACAATATTTTTCGAATTTCTAAATGAACCGTTCGCGAGCATAGAAGTGACTTCTTTTTATTAAAGGCGACACGACCCTGCACTATCTTCTGCTTTATATCCCTACTACTACTTCCGTCTTGACTTATCTGACTTCCCAGATAGCTAAAATCAGCCTCTCCTTCTAATTTTTCGTCCACTATTTTTACATTCGCTCTTTCCCTACTTTTTCTTCCCTTGCATACCAGTATTTTAGTTTTACTTTTATTTATTTTCATACAGTACTGTAATGTCAATACCGCTTCCATTTTATTTAAAGCTATCTCTAGGTCCTCCTTGCTAGATGCTAATACTGCTATATCATCTGCAAATCTAAGCATACTAATCTTTTGACGCTGTATATAAACTATATACTAAAGTATAAAATTACTGAACACTGAACAGTTGTTTGAAGAAGAACAACGAATTGAAATAAAACTTACAACCATTAACCTACATGTTTCCGACATACAATTTTTATTTTCTTGCAGAAAAGAAAATGGATTTTGAAACCGAAGAAACTGAACAATAGGTAACTTTACGTAAACATTAATTAATGCAATATCGTTCCTGCATTCAGTAATGTAGGGCACCTTTTCACTTTTACAATTAAAAAGTTGTAAATTGCAGAGTAAGTCAAGAAACAAAACAATGTCTTTCGCAGACTAGTCTCGGATAGTTCCTGTCGAATCGTTCGTTCTCGTCCTCGTAAAGTTTTCCTTGCTAATTGGACATCGTATCGTCTTAGCGTTCGTTGGAAGAAGTTTCGGATAAAAATGATTGCTCTTTTTTAAAACTTTGTAACGGATGATTCGAGAAAACATAACGTATTAACCCTATTAATATTTCGAGATTAATCGAGCAACTCGATCCGTACAAGAACGATAAATCAGTCGGCTCCATTGCATGGCCGAGCACATTCTCCCTCTTAATTTAAGTCGGTAATAAGTCGCTGGGGATTTTCATTAGTTGACGATATTATTTTAAAATTCAGACAACAACAACAACTTCCTTATTCTAACGCCAGAAAGTATCATATTTGGAAATCTAATAAAAACCCGTACTTTTATCCTAAACATTAGAGTTCAATAAATCAAGAAAAACTACAATAATAAGACTCTTGTAGACTGTAGAGTATCTTTAAGGTTACCGGTCTTTAAGTGTCCGTAGAGCCTGCCACCAGCCCGAACAGAGTAAGCAGTACGTATAAATTCGGTGATGTGATAACAGGTTATAAACGAATGCCGCAGACGATCGATATTTGCAGTGCCTTTGATGTAACCGAAGACAAACAAACGCATAAATGTACTGCGCCAACAATAGAATGGGGGTGTATGCAACCAACTGTACATCCGAATGAAGACATTTGAACCCGCCTATTTTTTTTCTAAATGTTGATTTCTAATTAATGAACGAAAATTACAAAATTTTACCATTTTCAATAGCATAATTATTTTTTAGGTATCTATTATTTGTCTATTTTTAATATTTAACGTCTATTTTGTTTCATTCGTACAAAAAAGGGGCGAACGTGTATTAGTGTACACGCATAAGAAATGAAACTTGTTTAGATTGTATATTTTAGTAGTAATTTAAAAAAAAGCTAGTTTAAACTATTGCATTAACTAATTATTGAAAACCAGAAAATTCAACTTTATTTCGAGAGGACGAATGCGGAATATTAGTTTAATTTTGTTAAAAACTTTTACGCTAGCACCAAACAAAACTGCAGAGAAATTACAAATAAAAACAAACACAAACGCATATGTAATACATATACAGTGCAGCATAGGTGCGATCTGCTGATAATTTGTCGAAAAGACAATTTTCGTATTATCGGTTGCTACTAACAAGTTAGTTTCTGAAGCCTGTTAAAATTACTCCTTTCGAACATACCCACCAGGGGTCACACGTATGACGCGTGACGCGTGACGCTGTGACGCGAGACGTTACAGTTTTGGTTTTATAAACTAGTAAATTTCTTTCTTACCGTCGATAAAGAAGTTTCCCTTCAATAATCTTTAGGCAGTTCGTCGTATCAAATTTTACAGACATGCCTCGTATATAATCAGTTACTTAGTACTTTTAGAGTAAAAATTATTTTTTTCTCACTGTACCTCCCGCTCACCCCTTCAAACCGGTACACTCCATTTCATCCATTTGCCCACTTGAACTTTACACTACTAAGTACGAAAAGTTGAAACGCAGCGCTACGAAACAGCCCCTCGAGCGCCACTCTGCTCATCAACGACCCCGTCTCGTCATCTAATGTAATTAATTTTGTTTTATTATTTGGCTAAGTAGATTAACCGCTGCAAGTGCAATATAATCTGCTTAGGATGTGTTGCTCGTCATATCGCGTACACCTACCTAAGTATATAGTAGATATAAACTCAGATTTAAAGTTAATTAACACCTCTAGTAATGAACCAAAATGTGGTTAAGTTCTCAAGAAAGAAATTAGCGAATAAGATAGTTTAAGTGCGTTGTGCTTAGATCGGAAAATTTTATGTATTGATGAAAATACAAAACAATGGCAAAAAAGCGGAAGTAATTATGTATTTATTTTCATGTTGGATTGTAGCCTGCTGCATAAAAATTAAGGCTCAAACATTAAAAGTCTGGACCAGTTAAATCCTGCCTACAGTAGGCGATCAGATTTGGAAGCCATCCCTTCATCCTTCATACTATCACAATGAAGTATATCGAGCAAAGAGCGGTTATTAAATACTGGCTTTTAAATGACATAAAGAAAAGTTTCTTACAAGGCTGGTGATAGTAAATGAGTGCTTGATCCACCACTATGATGTAGAGATCGACATACAAAGTAAGCGATGGACCCATCTTTAATTAATACTCTAAAAACTATCATAACAATTGTTTTAAAAATTAAAAATTTTTCGAATTTCTAAATTAATCGTTCGCCGGCATAGAAGTGACTTATTTTTATTTGAGACGTTTCGACACTGCGCTATCCTCTGTTTTATATCCCTACTGCTCCTTCCGTTAAAATCAGCCACTTCTTCTAATCTTTCGTCTCCTATCTTTATATTCGCTCTTTCCCACTCTTTACTGTTTCTACCGTTTTCTCTATTGTTACCCATAAATCTAGAATGACCTCTCTAAACCCAAATTGATCTTCCCCTAATAGTTCTTCCGCCCTTTTTTTCATCCTTCTCTGTACAATTTTAATTATGATTTTTGACGCATGGTAACCAACTATCACGTTACAAAGTATTTCTTTTTGTTTCTGTTCAATTTTAGATCAGAACCGTGGCATTGATACGGTTTTGATCAAATTTCGAAGGCTTCCTTTAGAATAACAAGAGATCCATTTCCTGATTAGTTTCGTCGTTTTTTAATGTCTGCCCCTTTTCGTTAAGACGAGGGAGAACGTGCGATACTTAATGAACTTTCAATATTTCACCGAAATAGCTGCGCGTCTTACATTTGCCTTCTGCAGAAAAGACACGACTTGGAAACGAACCTAGTTTGCCGTGCCGCCTCCTTCTCGCTACTCTCCGCCAACGAATAATGAAGATTAATTTAGTTCGCAAAATTTCCATCACCGCGCGAGGACTGATATCATCGCTTCATCTTCGACACGGGGGCGGTGTTGATGGAAAAGAGTCGACTACCGCTACCTACTGCGATCCGTTCCTTCGCGATCGACGAGGCGGATGGGATGGATGGATGAAAAGGTCGTGGAAGAAGCAATATCGGCAGCAGTTCGCTGTCTATCTGTGCGGATGCTGTCGATGGCGCTGTCGTAGCGACGTGCCGATCGACAAACGACCGTGTTGAAATTCAGAAAATGGCCATATTGCTTTTGCCCATGGTTAGAATTCAATAAGTCGCGGCAATAAACGGGCATCAAGGCGGCACAAATCAAGCAAGCGGCGAAAGGAAGGAATGAAACACCTCGCATGCCATCATCGCCCGACCGACTTTATACGACGGCGACGCAACGCCTTCCTGCTGGATTCTAGCATTTTATTAGTCCCTAGCCAGGAATTAGTGTCGTATAACACACCGCATAATAATTCGTTGCCGTTAAACGGATTCATTAATCTACGTACACATATCGATGTCAACATTTCCCTTATTTTCAACAAATCTGTACTAATCAAGTACACATCTTTCTATAATCATCAAAAAAGCAAACAGAGACAATATACCGCCATCTGGTAGATATTTACTGCTACTGAAGTATATCATGTGTTAGATCGAAATCGATAGCTAAGTTGTTTATGTTGTTTATAATAGCAATAAGGACCAATTTATACTAAATCTGATCAGTATTCCAGAACATTTAACAGGTAACATCTGGAGGCAATGTAGAGTGCATCTTGTGATATCGTCGCCCTTTGTTATAGCAAGCGTCAAGTGATGAAACACTCATACGTACTCGTGACCTTCGCAAGAGATGGTACACAGACAGGTCAATTGCACGTGTAACGATTATTACGAATACGCGTCATTATTGCCGGAGCAGTTGGGGCTTTCGGTCATATTTATGTTATATCACTGACTGGTGCAAAATGGCTCATTCTATTTCCTTTTCATGTACCTTTTAATTTTTCCGAAGTATTAATTAGACATAGTGTATAATATAATATCTTTGGTACAACTTATTTCAAATTGCAGACTATATTGTTCAAAAGCAGCTGAAAATGCAGTTTCTGTGTATTTTAGTGACTTTAATTACATATCTAAAAACAGTGATACATGTATTCTGATGCACAGGTCTTTGTATTCCGCCGGTACCGTCTGGCTGAGGTTTTACAATTTTGAGTAAACGAGAACAGTAAACATAATTTCTGAGAAAGATTACATTGCACAGCATATTACCTTGATATTCAGCGAAAAATAGGACACGATAAGCAGACCACAGGTCGTTATGGCTTTAGTAAAATGGCTCCACATTTTCAAAGATACGCGGAAATTGGAACAAATGCGCCAGCATCTCTCGCACGGGCACCGAAGCAGAAAATCGCCGCTCAGACAGATGCAAACTGCCACTACTATTCACCCACAACACAATGGGCACCTTTCTCGCGGAAAAGTTTAAAGAAACTTTGAGCTATTTAGTACATGGCAACGAAATATTACACTCTAACATCTCATCAACAGTATACGCTTTACCTAACTCATATTCCGTCAAGCTGCAACAGATTTTCTTTTCCGAAAATAATATAACTAAACTCTGTTCATATTAAAGAAAACTACATCAAACATCAATTAATGAGGCGTCTATGTTACCGCCCTTTGTAATCGCAAGCGTCAAGTGACGAAACACTTATACGTACTCGTGACCTTCGCAAGAGCTGGTACACAGACAAGTCAATTGCACGTGTAATGACTATTTTATTTTATTTTTATTTAAAGAAAACTACATCAAGCATACACCCATCTTCATTGCAGGTTATAGTTGATTTACGAGGCATGCCAACGTGAATAAATAATTTTATTTATATCCTCACAATTTGCAGAGTTGTAAATATTCCAATGTCCAAAAATAAACAGTTAGAACAAGGGAAACGATCGTGAAGTCGTTTATTTTTGAGCATACGCAAAAATTAAATGTTCCAGTGTTTTACGTACGATACCTAAAAATACATCCTTATTTTTATTGTAAAAAGACAATACGTATTGAAATGACCAAATCTGCGGCTTTTATAACTTGTAAATATCCGCTGTTTATTATTACGATTAACGTTTTTATTGTAGTAACGGGGCCATGGGCGACATGGATTTTATAGACGTTATAAAAGCGCGTGATTTAATTTCTCCCTGTTTTCGTATGTGTGTATGTATGTATTGTATAAAATGGACGAGCTAGGGCGGCAAACCGACCAACAACGATTGACCGACCACTCGACAACAGTCGTCGACAGTGATTGTGACGGAATGAATTACTTTGGCCCGCTACATCAAATCACCGAACCTATAAATGGATAAATTGGTTCCGAAACCGAATTTTGTCGCTCATCAGTCCTTGTTCACGAAACAGTTAACATTTATGAATTTAATTGACCCGCGCGCACCTCCATTAATCTGTCCATGCCATTACGGTGAAATATTAATGCAACAATTAATACAAAAAAAAACTAGTCACTAGTAAATAAATGAAACGTGAAATAATTAACACTCAATAAAGAATGCAAAAAGTTCCAGTTGGAAATCCGATCCTAATGTTTCGTCGTCGATAATAGAAAATTCGGAAGGAAACTGTCGAGATATCAACCATCTGTGGTTGTCCCAGTTGCAGTTTAAACTAATTGTTGTACGTCGCTTGTTAAATAAATTTGTGAAACTTTACGGAATGTTTGTTATTTATTTTAATATTTTTAAATGTTTCACCAAGTGATTTACGAAAAATCCATCTCCTAAATCATTATGCACTTAAGTCGAGCTCCATTGGATGATAGAAATTTGGTTATAATAGGCTCTTAAAGTTTAATGGAAATCTAAAATCTCTGATAGATAATCGTGTGAGGTTATCAGGGACATAAAGCAGTCTGCTTGGAACGCTTAGATAAAAGGTCAACCCTCCCATTCGTGATCACTTTACAATAGCATCTTAAATGTTTTGCAGTACTTGTAGGGCAGTCAGATCGTCATTCCTTCTATTCATCGTAATCATCATTATTGGAGAAGATCGTTTGAGACGTAATGGTTTGGGAACTCAGATGGTGCTGGTATATTTGATCCACAGTTCAGACACAGGCAAGATATCAAGGAGACGTAGGGAAATGGACTAACTATTTAAGCACCTTGAATATTCACTGTCATCAATAACTAGGTTTAAATCATATAGAACATACATCATCCGTCACATTGTAGTCTCCCATCTGAAACCTACAATTTTCTCATTGATAAGCTTACGTAGCAATCCTATTCTTTATAATCTTCGTGAGTGGCTTCAAAAATGAATAACGAAAGTCCATATTTCTGACAGTTCGAGACAAAAATATTTTGGAATCCATTCGCCACAATTAACCCACAGGTTTTAATTAAGCTCCTTCGATACGCTACTCTACTTCAAAAATTTTAATTCATTACAGAAAATGATCCTTCAGTTTAATTTATTTCAGAAACATTTGAAAACTAGTAGCAAAATAAAAGTGACTGAATTATCGAATCCAACAAAAGTACGTATGGATAAAGTTTATATAGAATCAGTGAACGAAGTCTTCTGTAAGTTTTCTGGACTATTTAGTATTCTTTCCAATATCTTTCGACAAACATGAGACACATGTCGTTTGGAGAGTTTCCTGTCCAATTCAAATACCGACTTCTTTAGGCGGTGATTCAGAGTTCGATCGTAAATTCTTCACCACACCGATCACACAGGTCAAGCACTCTATTGGATAAACGGCCATGTTGTATGGAAACACGATCGACAATGCCACTACTAGCTCAATGACTGACTGACTAGTTGGATGGATGGAAAGAACGGATTGTTCGCATACACCATGTCTCCATACCGCTACTAACCAAGAGGAAAACGGCACAGGCAGCCGGTAGTCAGCCATCCAACCGTCCCATCCAGTCAGCCAGAGGTGCAATTAGGCGAAAAGCCGTGATTCGATTTGACGTCGCGACATCCACTGAATAAAGTGCAGCCCGTGGCTCACGTGCCTACACCATGGGTCACTGCACACGGCTCCCAGCGAACGGCTAACGACGCTGCCACTGCGCTCTATTTCTACTACCTTTCTATTCCAGACTTGAATATCGATAAAAACGACAGAAAATGCGCGAAAATCCCTATATTTTACTTTGTCAGATTTAAAGGGAGGTTTTGGGAACTGAGAAAAAGTGAATAACTAAAAAAAATTAGGCTAGTTTAGGTTAGATTCGTATATCGGCGGTAATACTATAGCTATTTCAAGATCTCATGAGCTTTCGCATGTACGAGAGCGGAAAATCCAAGGATACCAGACTATAAGGATAACAGCCTTGCCTATGCTTGCTATACACGTACTTGACTAAAAATTAGAAGCAGGTTAACCCGACATATGTGAGGACCTAATAAGGCTGTCCAGTTTAAGGGATTCCCAGTGAGATCCTAATGGCGATTGAATAAAGATATCCGAAATAAGAATATACTTGTCAGGTCCAAATCAGGATGTCCACAGTTTATCCTAGCAAAGTTAAAAATTGATGAAATCAAGTTTTCCACGCTAGGATCTTATAAGCATTAGATCGTTTCATGCTTTACAGGGTACCCGAGATAAAAATGTTCAGTTTTATTCATTCAGCCTCTCTGTGAGAGACTCGAATCTCTGAATTAACAATTTTATCGTTCGAGTCTCTCATAGAGACTGTAAAAGATTCATAATAGCGCCTAGGCAATAACTGAGAGACCGTGAAAGACTGTGAGAGTTGCTCCCAGAGACGCTGAAAGGCTCTGGAAGACTCTGAGAGACAGGAGAGAGACTGAAACTTTTTGTCTAGGATAAATATAATTAAATTCTGATCAAGATTAAGTATCGATAAACTTGATTGGCTAGAGTTTAAATACCATCAGATGATTTTTCAAGAGAAAATGGATTTTCCTTCTTGTTAAATGTCAATTACAATTTTGCCAGTTTTTTTATACGTCAGAAAAATTTTATCAATAAATCTATGGTTGTCTTAAAACTGACCTATTTTAGTAATAAATTTGCAATCAGGTTTTGATAGGGTTCATTGAATTTCCCTACCAGGTCCTAATTTTTATTTCCTTATCAGGTCCTTCTTAAAAAAAAGTGTAACAGTCCTACTCATATTCACATAGGGTGGTCCTTGTCAGGACCTTGTATGAATCGAGGTTATACCCTGTCAGGTCAACGATCATAATTTCTAGTCTAGTAAACGTGTCGCTTTGCGTTCGCAATGGGGGAAGGCAATACGAATGATGTGTATCGCTGTGAAGGATTCTAGGTTGTCAAACAAGGATAGGATAATAGGGTATCCTTGTTTATGCTCTGGTTTAACTTCGAAATTAATGCCTGTAAACATATTTGTTATAGATATATACGATAAAGTGCTAAAAAATTTGACAATTTGTTATATCATCACTTGAACATTAGCTCCCAAGTCCGCGCAAACTAGCAGGAAATTTAGAATAGCATTCATAACCAACATTACGAAAACATTGTCTCAACTGTTAGTCATAAGCCCTTCTATACAACCAAGTATTAAACTCCCGATAAACTATAAAAGTGACGCGTGAATGCCGTATTTTTAAGAGAAGGACAAAAGACTGGCGTGTTTTGTTACTGCAACTGAAGGCTACTGGAATTGGGATTCTGAGTTACCTGTAGGTACCTTGACCAGTCCGTTTGTTAAAAACTTAACAAAACTTACTGACGATTTATAAATTACTTAATACCTACTTGTAAAAGCTAATTATTACTTCTCATTTACAATTTTTATTAGCACTAGCTACCTCCTTCTTAGACCTACCTACTCCTTAGAACACGTTCCACGACTTGCAGGGTTAATTTCGTAGGTAATTTGTTAAATTAGGCTCATTTAGCTGCTGGTTTTTGACGTTATTTAATCTTATTTATTCCTTTGAACCGATTTACAACTCGATTAGAGTCGCGCTGATGCCTCCTCTGTGAGAGCTTTTGTACTAAAGCGATGTCTAACGTTGGAAACAAAAGCTTCTCGTCGTTCCTAACAGTTCATTAAAGCCGAAGATTTGCATTTCACTAACTTTGCCAAACGGGAATTGCGTTGCAGTTGACAGAACTTTAGTCGATTATTATCTGCCAAAGAACAATGGCTTTTTCATAAAGTAAATAAGTAATTATCCTTACTGCTTTAAACGTAATAAAATCACATCTCATTACTGTTGACTTTCCTTCTATCTAAATGAAAATAATAAAAGATTAATTCACTTTTGTGTAAAAATATAACCGTGATCACTGTGAATTACACAAATTAGTGCAACGTAATTAATAAATCTATATGAAACACATTAAATTTCCCAGTGGTTAATATTAAATATTAATGTCAAAATTCTTTCTTAAGTTTTATTCACTATAAATTACCTCAATTCAATGGCGAAAAATTGTTGCTGCTCTCACACCCTCGCCGGGAACCGAACCCTTTGACTTTACGCGCCAGTCCAACCCTTATCACACAAAGAAATACCACAATGCAACGTCATTGGTATTGGATCAGTGTACCACTATAGAGTAGTTGTGGTTATTATTACTAGCTACGTTATCTGTTCAAGGCCAGTGGCTGATTTGTTATGGTTATGGTTTCGAGAATTGCCGATACAAGGTGTGTGTTCCGAAATATAACCCAACATACTGGCCAGTGCTGATGACGTCATAAATCGGCGCCATATTGTACTGGTGTGCCACCATATTGTACTGGTGAGACAAATGTGATGTAGTAGTATATCAAACGGGCGTGTGTGCATCAGACTTTGAGGAATTTTTTATTGTAAGAAACTTTAATAACTTTTAGAGCAAAATTATTGTAAACGAGCACAAACACTATTGTCAATATGGCGTCAATTTGACATCAATGCACTGGCCAGTATATTTCGGAACGAATCAACAGTATGGCGTCGATTCATTACGTCATCAGCACTGATCAGTATGCTGGGTTATATTTCGGAACACACCCAAGGAATTACTCAAGAGGAAAGAGAGGAGCGCGAAAACCGGGAAGCAGACTTACTCTTACTACCGCATGGTACAGACCTTTTAATATTCTTATTTCTCAATTTCATTGAGGACTACACCTCCATATAATAGACACGAAATATAAACCAACATTGGCTCTTTTTCATGTGACACTGCGGCGAAGTTTAAAGAAACAGTTGCTGCATCCTTACCATTTGCAGCGGGTGCGAGCCTTGCAGCAGCGAACTGATTTTCAGCCGCGAATAGATTTGTGTCAGTGGTTTTAGGCAAAAACGTGCTTCAGACGCCAATTTTTCTCATACGGTAATGCTCGTATTGGTAGTACGGATCTGACTCCGCAGGACTACCTTGTAGGGAGTTGTGTGGAACCGTGTGATGATTGCTGTAAACGAAATTCACCCAAAAGCCTGAAGTTTTTGCTATAGTTGTTTATGTTTACTTTAAACGTTGGAGAACAATCATTGTTCCAGGTGTAGCAACTCAATTCTTATTGGAATTTGTGCTCAAAGATTTAGTTGTACTACACGAGCATTTCCAAATCACGTCTAGGACACACTTGGGATTGTATTTTTATGGTTTTGTTAAAGTCTGTTTTCAAAAGCTCCGCACTTATTTCAATTACACCCTATATACTTAATAAGTACAGATGAACAACAGAAAACGAACTATTCTCGTTGACTCTTATCTACTATCGCAACGTTTCAGTTCATTTGAATTCACTCTCGAAACAGTAAGCGTATGCCAACAACTGATAAGAAACAATAAGTTAGATGGAGTCGTGGTAACTACAGTAGTTCCAATATGTGCCGGTAGATAGAGTTTAGTTAGAGGAAGAGTGATGGCGAGAAGTCGAAGATTTGGCAAACGGGTAGAGACGAAGAAAACAGAATCTGTCTCTGTCTAGTCTGTAGCGAATGAACGTGATCAAAAATGAGCAGCATACTTGGATCCGCGGAATTTAATAGATGCGAACGGAGGCAAACAGTTGCTTTAGTCGCTTCGTTAGAGAGCCATTTCGACATAAAGAGATTACGTTTGAATAGTGGTTGTTATGAGAAATGTATGTATTCATTAAAAGGCTATTATGTTTAGATTGCAGTTAAACAAGGTTTCAAAGCACTTTATCAACGTGGATGCTGTACAAGTTTTAATTCCGCTCGCGAATAACTACTTCGAGTGTGACTTGATTTAAGATTCAACTGGATTCGTTCTAAAGTATCTGTATTCAAAATTTTAGTGGCAGTTCGTAATTATTACGGTAAAAGATAAGAAATTAAATATTATTCCAAACGTTAAATTCCTTCAAATAACTTATAGGTACCATTCAATTATTTAGTTCTCGTATTAGGAATAAGAATCTCGTAATTAAAAATAGAGCGCGACTTCTGTCTTTGTTTGAATTGTATTCTCGTTCTACCACCGAAGAGCGAAATATGCGATAAAGTATAGTATAATGCTTAAGAATTACACAGCTTTCTGTCCAAAACACATTTGCGACAGTATTGCGCCTTCTCAAATTGACCTATGTACCCGCGGTACTGTTCAGATTTTACGCCCACTGATTACTATAATAATGGGAATGTTGCATTTTAAGCTTTAAATTTAAAATTAAGGACAAATTTACTTAATGTTTAGCAATAAAGCAATTTGATTACATAAAACCCATGGATTACAAATAAATTATCTAAAAATTAATTAAAAATGTACGTAATTATTTAAGGATAATTCCCTGCGAAAGTTAGTTTTTTATTAATTTTTTAGCATCATGAATAAACTTTTTTATAGGATATTGACCTGGTGTTATTGTTTGACGTTAATATTACATGAAGAAACATAAAAATACATAAATCCTTGATCTAAATATTACGATCAAAAAGAAATATTGAAATGAAAATAGCATATTCATTAAAAATTCGGAAAGAGAAAGTGTTGAAGATGTTGTTCGGGAAAATCCCTACGCTTTACAATCCTTATTCTCCACGCGTTTCTAGCGGTATAAACATCACGTAAAAAATGTCTCAAATTCTAGAAGTCTCCTCTTCCTCGCAAGAACATTAGGAAGGAATAAGAATTCTAAAATGAAAGGGGGGTCGGACATTTAAACTTTTATATTTGAAATTCATGAACACGACGCTATATCTCTTAAAAGTCGATGAATTATTTATGACTTTTCTTTCGGAATTCATCTAACATTAAGACATTTTTGGTCTTTAAAGTAGGGGTCAGTAAGTGTACACCTATTTCAAAATACTACAGATGAAAGTTAATAAACGAATTTATATGGATAGTGCGTATAACAGTACAATTATACAGTATGGTATGGCGTTATAGATGATACCACACTTTTATAGATGAAGTAGGTAGCACGCAGAAGGACGAAGAAAGAGGGAACACATTCCAATCCCTAGCTGCTTTTTGTAACATCTAATCTATAGTTGGTACGTTCAAAATTGGCATAGTCCGCAAAAGAAATGTTGCATTTACTATCTTCTTTCAACTTACTAACTAGACTAGAGCGGTTGTTGACAGAACGCCTACTTTTACTCACGACAGACGTTGTAGGTATTATCGTAAACATAGAAAAGAGATGCCAGGGAAGAACTGCAGCGGACACTAATAAAGAAAAATGAATAGCATGTGTGTAATAGAAAGAGATGGAAACAAGCAGAATTTGAACATGTTGCTAGCATCGGACTTTAAAGAAAGTTCAATATGTTCAGGAATTTAGGAAAGCAAAGACGTTTGTTTAAAGATATAATTCTAGCCAGGTAATTATAAAGCCGACCCTGATCTTTTGCCTACCTAAGCAACCTCTAACCGCTGTACCGCTTGTTATTATTCGGTTATCTCTTTTAACATTGTCTGTAGTACTCAGGAAGCATTTCCTCACTTCCCTAGACAAAATTTTTCAGTCTCTCTCCAATCTCTCAGTCTTTCAGAGTCTTTCAGCGTCTCTGAGAGCGTCTCTCACCGTATTTCACAATCTCTCAGTTATTGCCTAGGGGTTTTTATGGATCTCTCACAGTCTCTGTATGAGAGACTCGAACGATAAAATTGTTAATTCAGAGATTCGAGTCTCTTACAGAGAGACTGAATGAATAAAACTGAAAAATTGAAAGACACGAGTCTCTCGTAGAATTTTGATCGGTCCAACTATATCATAACAAGTCTTACTTCTATAATTGCCGACAAATAAATCTTGTCCTAAAACAAGGCATTGAAATATATTAATTTTTGCCCTTTTCTTACTAAAGTAGGTCGTTAATAAAGACGTTTCGATCAATAGACCTAAGTATTGCAATCAATATATAAGTACTAACCATTTATCTTGCGTTAACTACATATCAGCAGTGGAGGCAGATGTAATTTTCAGTTACAGAAACAGAGAAAAGATGTTATTGACTCTGTCAATTGCCATCGAAATGACCACGTTTGTTACAACCGCGGAACGGGGAAAATCCCATCGTCGCCGTCGTTCGAGCTGGATGTTACCTCTCTAAAACACTGCACACTACATTGCAACGTAACTAGACTTTTAACGGTCTCCTGTTTGTCAATGCAATTTCATTTGTGGGAAAAAATATTGCTAACGTTAACTGATTGGAAGCAGAATGAGATGTAATTCAAACTGTTGAAAGCAACAACGTTCCTCCAGCCACTATTTTCGATTTAATTGGAATACTACTACGACTTCATCCCTGTAGCACCCCGTCAACGATTTTTGGTAGAACAGACTCATTAGGTCAATGTTAGACCACTTTTTATGATGTGATTGTTAATAGATGTTATTAAAATTCTCAAATCGACGTATATATTTTTTATCATATCAAAAATATTTACAACAATAAACACTGATAATAAATCAATCAACTATCATTAGTCTTGATTTTTTTTTTCATATAGAACTAGAGGAAGAAGTAGAAGTAGAATAGTTAATCTAAAGATTTGTGCAATAAAATAAATTGTACATTCCAACAAACTCTAATAAAAGTACGATAAAATAAAGGTGTCTGTTTGGAGCGTGACGCTGTACGAGTGCGAAACATTGACGGTGGGAACTGCGGAAAAGAAAAGGTTAGAAGCGTTCGAAATGTGGTATTACAGGTGAATAATGAGGATACCGTGGATAGAGAAGGTTAGAAATGAAGAGGTATTAGAAAGAATAGGAGAACAAAGCTAGATTTGTTTAAATTCGTCATAGTGAGTAAAATCTAAATATGAATACATCATATTTCCTTATAAATATCAGAATATCACAGGTTTAGATTTTGTCAATGTTAAACCACGTACCTACCGCAAATTTTTAACTTTAATCAACATCAAAATATGACGCTTGTTTTTTTTTTTGCTTGGAAGCATCGTAGATTTTCACCCAAAAAGCAAGAACTGTTCCTTCTTGGTAATTTTTTGACAAGAAATATCACTATTGTTTAAAGAAATTGTCTTTCTTCTTGCTCAAAAAATTGTCCTGATGAATCATTCGAAATGTGGTGTTACAGGCGAATGATGAGGATACCTTAGATAGAGAAGGTTAAAAATGAAGATGTATTAGAAAGAATAGGAGAACAGAGGACTCTATGGAAGTCAATAAGAAATAGACGAGATAGACATGAAGGTCTAGTTCAGAGACATATTAGAGACAGGAACGGGATTTAGGAGGGGCAGAAGTAAACCTAGATTGCTGTTTGCAAATAGTTAAGGATGTGGGACGTTCTATGGCAGTTTTAGGGAAATGCGAAGATTAGCCCAGGATAGGAAAGAGTCGAGGTGCGTGTCCAACCAATCTTGGGAGTAACGACTTTATGATGATGATAATAATAAAGTCATAAATAAAACTACAGTAAAAGGAGAAGTAAGCATAGATTAGACGAAACAATTTATTTAAACTTCTTTATCCTCCACGTGTATACTTTAAATGTCTTTTTTCTTGGACTTTCAACTAGCTTTCTACCATGACATGTTATTACGTAAAACGGTCATTAAATCCGAACGTATCAAACAGTTAGTTTATGTATTAACTTCTAGTTTAAACGCTTTATCAACCACGTACAACTAACTACTCATTATCCACTTGTGAAATAGCAGCTATTTTACACTAGAAAATGGCATTATATTTAGCTCTAATTGTGTATATGCATCAACTGGTCTGATGTACTGAATTGATTTTCAATTACGTCCTTTGGCATGACGACGTGTCAGGTGGCCCTTATTCTCACATTAATATTCAATACACTCACATCTAATTCGGCTGGACATGACTCATCTACTGGCAGAATAGGATTTATTTTCAGGTTGAATTGCTGACAGCTTATATTATACCTATATACCAATAGCGTCAGAATTATTGTACAAATACGTAGTGTTAAGCTCCAAAAACAAAGACATTCGATATTGCATTTACTTGGTTGTTGTATCGATAGAAGGTATCGATGTCTAATACTTGGTATCGAATGATACGTATTGATTCGTACTTTTATGTGTTACCGGAAACGTATGATTTGTAGACAATTCCTAGGAAATGTATACAATTCCGAGGCTATCTAGGAAATATATAAAATATTGTTTCAAAGATTTTTTAATACACACATATCCTGGGAAATGTATACATTTCCTAGGAATTGTATGAAGTTCCGAAATTATACTAGGAAATGTATAAAACTAATGCTTCCTGTGAATAAAATACTCTAACATATCAGAGTAAGGAGATTGTCTAAACTCCAATCTTAATGTTTTTTGTCCACCATAACTACCTCAACTTAATGAAGGGAAAATTTGTTGCTCTCGCCGGGAATCGAACTCGGAAATACCGAACACCGAACAGCAACAAAATTTTACCTCAATAAATATTAGTTTATAGTGGGTAAAAAATTGAAAACAAATTTTCACATTAATATTTGATATTAACTACTATTAAAATTTCAATGTATTTGAAACTCCAATCTGTCATAAATCTACCTAACCAAACAATGACGTCACTAATGTATATGAATTTTTAGTATGTTTTAGAGGTGAATATGCTGATCATTTATATATATATATATCTGTTCGGCGCGGAAATGATAATGAAGCATATAGTTACTGGGTGATATTCATGCTCTGGCATTGTTGATGGTGTATAGCAATCATGATGGTCCCCCTAACTTAACCCTTTGCTCAGATAATAATCCAAACGTCAAAGTATTAAGGTTACAATGTGCTGAGTTTTCATTAAAAATTCTGAATAACTGATAAAATTGTGAGTATAAATGAACCGATCTGTATATACGAGCGTGGATTGATAAGTTTCCGGCCTAACCAAGAGATGACGCCACTAGGCCTACCTTGAGGTGACATTCTATAGTACCATCCTTGGATAGCTTGTAGCTATAGTTTCAGCCCGATCTCNCGAAACTGCTCTTGTTATATCATCACTTGAACATTAGCTCCCAAGTCCGCGCAAACTAGCAGGAAATTTAGAATAGCATTCATAACCAACATTACGAAAACATTGTCTCAACTGTTAGTCATAAGCCCTTCTATACAACCAAGTATTAAACTCCCGATAAACTATAAAAGTGACGCGTGAATGCCGTATTTTTAAGAGAAGGACAAAAGACTGGCGTGTTTTGTTACTGCAACTGAAGGCTACTGGAATTGGGATTCTGAGTTACCTGTAGGTACCTTGACCAGTCCGTTTGTTAAAAACTTAACAAAACTTACTGACGATTTATAAATTACTTAATACCTACTTGTAAAAGCTAATTATTACTTCTCATTTACAATTTTTATTAGCACTAGCTACCTCCTTCTTAGACCTACCTACTCCTTAGAACACGTTCCACGACTTGCAGGGTTAATTTCGTAGGTAATTTGTTAAATTAGGCTCATTTAGCTGCTGGTTTTTGACGTTATTTAATCTTATTTATTCCTTTGAACCGATTTACAACTCGATTAGAGTCGCGCTGATGCCTCCTCTGTGAGAGCTTTTGTACTAAAGCGATGTCTAACGTTGGAAACAAAAGCTTCTCGTCGTTCCTAACAGTTCATTAAAGCCGAAGATTTGCATTTCACTAACTTTGCCAAACGGGAATTGCGTTGCAGTTGACAGAACTTTAGTCGATTATTATCTGCCAAAGAACAATGGCTTTTTCATAAAGTAAATAAGTAATTATCCTTACTGCTTTAAACGTAATAAAATCACATCTCATTACTGTTGACTTTCCTTCTATCTAAATGAAAATAATAAAAAATTAATTCACTTTTGTGTAAAAATATAACCGTGATCACTGTGAATTACACAAATTAGTGCAACGTAATTAATAAATCTATATGAAACACATTAAATTTCCCAGTGGTTAATATTAAATATTAATGTCAAAATTCTTTCTTAAGTTTTATTCACTATAAATTACCTCAATTCAATGGCGAAAAATTGTTGCTGCTCTCACACCCTCGCCGGGAACCGAACCCTTTGACTTTACGCGCCAGTCCAACCCTTATCACACAAAGAAATACCACAATGCAACGTCATTGGTATTGGATCAGTGTACCACTATAGAGTAGTTGTGGTTATTATTACTAGCTACGTTATCTGTTCAAGGCCAGTGGCTGATTTGTTATGGTTATGGTTTCGAGAATTGCCGATACAAGGTGTGTGTTCCGAAATATAACCCAACATACTGGCCAGTGCTGATGACGTCATAAATCGGCGCCATATTGTACTGGTGTGCCACCATATTGTATCTACTGGTGAGACAAATGTGATGTAGTAGTATATCAAACGGGCGTGTGTGCATCAGACTTTGAGGAATTTCTTATTGTAAGAAACTTTAATAACTTTTAGAGCAAAATTATTTTAAACGAGCACAAACACTATTGTCAATATGGCGTCAATTTGACATCAATGCACTGGCCAGTATATTTCGGAACGAATCAACAGTATGGCGTCGATTCATTACGTCATCAGCACTGGTCAGTATGCTGGGTTATATTTCGGAACACACCCTAA